>NW_012153363.1:195721-199679 GCF_000956105.1 Propithecus coquereli | reverse complement strand
CCGATTAATTTCTTTCTATTTTTAGTAGAGATGGTGTCTCACTCTTGCTCAGGCTGGTTTCGAACTCCTGAGCTCAAACAATCCACCCGCCTTGGCCTCCCAGAGTGCTAGCATTACAGGCGTGAGCCACCACGCCCGGCCCTTACTTTTAAATAGTATTTTTCATTTATGTAACTGTGAACATTTTTCCATATGCAGATTCAACTCACACTATTTAGGGGCTGGAAATAATTTCTCTATATCCTATTTACTTAATTCTCTTATATTTTTGGATATAGAATATGTTTCCTATTTTGATATTACAAAAATTGAAATACACTAATTGCAGGATTGTTTCCAATAAATGTTATCTCCTGCTACTAGTATTTCTCATTGAATATGGTAATTACTATGCATTTATAAAAGCATAGAAATTTCCTACATCCTCATTCAGTAATTTTTTTATCACTTCTTCCTTATACTGTAGTGATTCTTGGTCTTTTGTTTGATTTTTTAATGTAGAGACTTTATAGCATGTGGAAAAGTCGTGACAGGAAAGTTATGTATATTAAATATGACGTGGGGCAATCAGTATTAGCAGTTGAGAATTGTGTGCGTGTGGAGACGCGCATACTTAACTCGGTAGAATATGAATAATTTCACATCTATTCTAATCATACACTAGGCCTGACAGTTCTGATGTCTCTCCTGGATGGCAGTAAGACCCTAAAGTGAGATCTGATATGTAGTAAAAACTGAGGAGCTAGAATACGAGAAGACTAAATGAGAAGAGAAATGTTGATGCTCATTAGTTTGGGAAACTGTGACCTAAAAACTTAGTCAATAGAAAAGTTCAAGGAATGTTTTGCAACAGATGGACTCTGTGTCTAACCCTGATTGTCACCATTCCACCAACTCGCATATGTACATAATTTGGAAAGGTCATCTGAAGGAATATGGCCAGCTCTTTACTTGGTGGCTGTAACCACAGCTGTTGTTATTTATGAAACTCTTTGAAACCATCCATCTGCTTTTTGTTCTCTGGGTCTGCTTTCCTTGGCTCTTTTCTGTCTATAATCCCCTCTCCTCTGCTCAGCTCATGGAAACACTCATTCTATGGCATAGAATGTGGTGGTTCCAAAATCTACAATCAAAATAAAAGCCAATGAAGATTTAAAAAAGAGAAATTCTTAATATGTAGCTACTACTCAATCATCAATGAAATTGTATCACCTATCTCAGGGGAAATATTTAGAGCTTGCCTTAGTAGTGAATAGAATATCCAACAATAAGTAAAAATAGTAATGTCAGAAATAATAACAATGATATTAGCAACACGAGTATTTCTGTTGTAGATGTGTGCTTCTTCAAAGATATGTGAGTTTTTTCCCAGAAATGACAAAAATAATCATTAATTAATGCAGTAACTATAGAGTCTTATTGTGTCTCATGAATATATTGACATTGTTGTTTGCATCAGAAATACCCTTTGCAGATTCTGAGAGTGATTATTAGGACATTTCAAAAACAAGTAAGTTCTTTTAGGGATTGAAGATACCTATGGATATTCAGGGAAAAATGTGACACAAAATCACTACTTATTAATTTATTTTTTAAAAAATTCCACACAGCAAAATCTAGGATTAGTGTACTTAATTTGTTTTCAGTGGAAAGTGACAACCTGAATAACATTCCACTAAAACATTATTTCACTCATTATACCCAGGCAAGAACCAACTGATCAGAGAACATTAAATATGGCATGGCTTATGTGAAAAGCTCATTTCTCGTGCATTTCATACTCAGTTCCATTAGTAAGAATAGAAAGATTTTGAACATCTGTTTTTAAAAGCACGTGCTTTAATTAGCAGGAAACAGAATGTCTACAAAAATCCCATCGTTCCCAAGGGGAATTCCACCCTGAGGGAGTTAAAATAACATGCTGTTAACCTTCTGCTTGGAACAGAAGGATTGTGGCACTCTCTGTGGCCTTCCTGGCCCATGCACAAAGAACAGTTTATTGAATGATCTAAACTACATAGGGGGCAGCATAAAGCAACTTTATCATTTTCCAAAATTGTCTTGTCATTTATTTACTCTCTCAACTTGCTCTTCTCACCCAGGATGAAAGGTCTGGTTTTATCAGTCAATGGGAGAAAATCGGCTATTGTTGTGTTAATAAAATATAGTTCATGAAAATTGAAATTTCCAAACTTCGCTTAATTTAAGTGAAATTCAAGGCTATCTCTAGCCAGAAAAATCACAATGGGGAAAAGAAACATGGGTGATCTCGTTCCTTTTCCTCACTTAATCTCGTCCTCTGTTCTATCTGTTGTTTGGGGCGTAACTACATTTGTAACAAGAGGACAGAGACAGGTAGGAGACACAAGTGATAACTATAGTTTACTGTGCACTGGGTGGTTTCTAGTTATACATAGCATATTCCAAATACTGATTTTCCTTTTTCACAGTGTTTTCTATAATTTCTTCAGAGAACTCCCACCAGTGTGACCTCTCACAAATTCCTTGATGTGGGCAACGTTTCTCACAAAGGGGATGACTTTTATTAAGTTGTACTACTCAAGTCAACTTCCTTAGTTCCTCATTCAGCCACAGGGAATGCTTATCTTTGACAAAATCTAGAAGCAACTGCCTGTCTCAAAACAGTCAACTGTCCTCTCTAGGATGATTAGGAAGCTCGTAATCCACTTTCTTTTTAATATTCTTTATTTCTTCCCCATACACAAGCTGCACAAAGCAAATCAAACAAAAATCTTAAAGAAAGGATGTACTGACTTGCCTTTATTAAAAACTTCTATTCCACGAGGATATCACAGTTAAAGCTGAAAGTCAGAAATATATTGAGAGATGATAATTGCAGCTCGTATTAACAGCACAGCATAGATATCTAGAATAAAAATCTATCTATCATCTATCTGTCTATAAAGTGGAAATAAGTCATTAGAATGAATGAAGTTATGAATTGACAAAGTGTAGAAGATGAAATAAATAGAATAATAAATATATCTACCTCTCTACATTTCAGAGAAATGAAAATTCTACTAATAAAATGTGATTTTGAACACACCAAACTTTAAGGTAAGAGACAAAATCAAACAATGACATATTGGAAAAGGAGAATTTTCATACTTGCTGGTGGGAGTGTAAATGATAAAAATTTTTGGAAGAACACTTTACCAACATTTGGTAAATGCGAGGGCATGTATATCACTTATTTTCAATCCCACTCGTTTTAATACACATAGAGACACTCTTCCACATGTGCTAACAGAAGAAATCCAAGTATGTGACAGTTTTTGCAGTATTATTTGCAATAACCAAAAAAGTCGAGATAATCTAAATACCCACTAGCAGAAGATGGTATGATCATATTATTAACCATCAATGAACATGAATGGAAGCACATCTACTAATCTCTATGCCATCAAACAATATAATGATGAGTGAAGAAAGAAATCTTTACTAAAACTCATTAAATTCTAGTTTTTAACCACATACATAGTTAAATGTTAAAATAAGGATAGAAACATTATTATCCTTACATGCAGGATAGCAATACATGTGGAAAAATATCGGAGGGGAATTGGGTCAAGGACTTCAAATATATGTGAAACATTTTCTTATTTAAAATGTAATAAAATAAATATTGCACTATTTAGGACATAGCAAAGCCAGATGGTATATACATATCACTTATATTATTTCCTAATGTTTGATATGCTTTGAAATATCTCAGAATAAAACGAATAAAACTTTAAAAATGCCTAATGAAAATGTAAGTGGTGTTTTTATAATCTTTTCAAAGAAATGATTGTTCAGGCGTTAAAGCCTGAACATCAAAGCCTTTTGTTATAAAGGGAAAAAGTTGATAGATATTATTATACAGACATTTGAAATATTTACATGTAAAAATAAATAAACATTGTATTTGGTAACATTGCATTCAATAATTATGGTA
>NW_012153363.1:192443-193629 GCF_000956105.1 Propithecus coquereli | reverse complement strand
TATTTCATTATTTTTCTATGGCTGACATAAAAATTACCACAATATTAGTGGTTTATAACAGCACAAATTTATTTTCTCATAATTCTCTAGAAGTCTGACCAGTGTCACCAGGCTTACATCAAGGCAAGCGAGGTGTTGTTGGCCTCCTTTCTGGAGTTCCTAAGGAAGAATCCATTTCCTTGCTCATTAAGGTTATGGGCAGATTTCAGTTTCTGGGCTTCCAGGACAATGATGCCCCTTTCCTGCCGGCTGTCAGTTGAAGGATGTCTCAGCTTCTGGAGGCCACTGCACTTCTTGGTTAATGACACCTATTCCCCACCTTCAAAACATGCACGAAGGGTTAGAGTCCCTTTCCTACTCTTCCTGTGTTCTTGTTTGGACAAGTTTGTACTGTCTGTCGGAATATCCACTCAAAACTTTGTGGTGGGTGTAGTTGGACACTATTTTATTTCTGTTATGGACTAAATATTTGTTTCTTCCTGCCAAATTTCCATGTTAAAGCCCTAATCCCTAATATGATGGTATTTGGAATTGGGGTCTTTGGTAGGTAATTAGATTTATATGCCATCATGAGAGTGAGGCCTCTATGATGAGATTAGTGCCATTATAAGCAATGAGAGAGAAACCAGAACATGTTCTCTCCTGCTCTCTGTCCATCAAATAAGGACACAGAAAGAAGAAAGCTATCTATAGCCAGGAAGACAGCCCTCACTAGGAACTAAATCTAGCAGTATCTTGATCTTGGACTTCCTAGTCTCCAAAACTGTGAGAAATATATATGTTGTTTTAGTCACCTAGCATGTGGTATTCTGTTATAGCAGCCTGAGCAGAGTGAGATGATTAATTTTCATTTCTGTTCTATCCCACAAATTCACTGGCCCCTGTTTTCATATATTTTTACATTTACACACTGATATTCCTTATTTTATAAAAGGTGATGGAGGTTGCTGAAGCTGCCTGTCAATTGTATGTTCTTATGAATGCTTACTAGGTTTTAATTTTTATACTTTTCTGTTGTTGACTCCCATATTTTTACTGCATTTCATTAGACCTGGAATCCTATCTGAAAAATTAGAGACTTTCCAAAGATTCTTATTTATAATTCACAAAGAGACTTCTTTTGTCTTAAACCTCTTCTTTCTATAAGATACCCTGAGTCAACTGAGCCTGTCATTTTACATCTATA
>NW_012153363.1:185591-188108 GCF_000956105.1 Propithecus coquereli | reverse complement strand
TGAAATTCTTTATTTTGTATATTTTAAGCAGTCGTTCCAAAACACAATTTTCTGACTTGTGAACAGTATTTTGGTACGTATCAATTGTGTTGCCTCTACAGAGTCCCCTAAAAGTAACACACACACACAAAAAAAGAAAAAAATTGATGAAAAAATTAATATAGCCCTGATGAATTTAGATAAAGCAAGAACCTCAAGAGGGAAAAAAAAAATGAGTTATCTCACTAAGGTAGACCAAAAAGAAAAACAACAGAATTTAAAAGAAAAGGGTAAGAAGCACAAAGAGGTAAGAAAATGGAGTGGAATCTGTTTCGGTGGATTAGAATGCTCTCCCTACCTAAACTTTTAAGGTAAGTATTAGAAGAGCAGGATCCTAACAGATTTGAGTTGTTGACATGGTTGCTGAAGGAGAGAAGTGCGGAGATGCTAGAAAGATTCATGTTTGATCTGGTTCCATTTTGTATGAGCATCTTCAGAGATATGGGGGACTGTGTTTTCAGCCCTTTGGTCAGGCTCTCACATGTCCCCTGAGTTTCCCTAGGTGTTCGTCATGGGATGAACGGTGGCTAGAACTCCAGAAACCCCTGTTGGCTATGACAGCTTTGGCAACATGTAGCAAGAAGAACTCCTCAGTAGAAGGGGCCCCTGTTTCAGGGTAGAACACAACCTGAAAAAGTAAGTGTCTAAGTAATTTCCCAACATACAGATGGGCTGTATTTTATTGTATAAACTAGTCATTTAGAGTCTGGAAACTTTTCTCATTCAAAATTCTCTCCGCCTATCTCATAAATATGGAGGCCGTGTATGTGGTAGTAAGAGTATAGGTTTTAGAATCAGCAGTCCTAAGTTAAAATTCAGCATCTGCTATTTTTCAGCTGTGTATTCTTTTTTTTTTTATTATTTCAGCATATTACAGGTGTACAAATGTTTGGTTACATATATTGCTTTGTCCCAACTGAGTCAGAGCTTCACGCATGTCTATTCCCCAGAGGGTGCCCACCACACCCATTAGGTGTGTATATACCCATCCCCTTCTCACCCCTCTCATCTGCCTCACACCCGATGAATGTTACTGCTATATGTGCACTTATTCTTTAGCAGAGTACTTAACCTCTCAGATTCCAGTTTTTATCTTTTTTTTTTATTTCAATACATTTATGGGTACAAGTGGTTTTTTGTTACATGGATGAATTTTATAGTGGTGTAGTCTGGGCTTTTAGTGTAGCTGTCACCCACACAGTGCACATTGTGCACAGTAGGTAATTTTTCATCCCTCACCTCCATCCCAACTTCCCCATTCGAGTCTCCAATGTCCATTATGACACTCTGTATAACCGTGCATATGCATAACTTATCTCTCTCTTATAAGTGAGAACATGCGGTATTTGGATTTTCTTTCCTAAGTTACTTCACTTAGGATAATGGCCCCTAGCTCCATTGAAGTTGCTGCAAAACATATTATTTCATTCTTTTTTATGGCTCAGTGGTATTCCATAGTGCACATTTTCTTTATCCAGTCATGGGTAGATGGGCAGTTAGGCTGATTACATATGTTTGCAATTGTGAACTGTGCTGTGATAAACATACACGTACAGGTGTCTTTTTGATATAACGACTTCTTTTCCTTTGGATAGATACCTAGTAGTGGGATTGCAGGATCAAATGGTAGATCAGCTTTCAGTTCTTTGCAAAATCTCCATGCTGTTTTCAATAGAGGTTGTACTAATTTACATTCCCACCAACAGTGTAGAAGTGCTCCCTTACACTGCATCCATGCCAACATCTATTGTTTTTCAATTTTTTGCTAATGGCCATTTTTAAAGGGGTAAGATGGTTAATACATTTGTTTTGAGGGAATAAACCCTTTTTAGTGGCATGAGAGAAAAAAATGCTTAATATATCAAAATGTATCAAATCAATCTAATACAATGAGGCAAACAATGCATAATAAAATAATGTACTGATGTGGTGATGACATATAATACACAAGAAATAAATCAAGATAGAGTGGGCTACATTATCTCAATATATATATATATATTTTTTTTTTTGAAACAAGGTCTTGCTTTGTTGCCTGAGATCCAGTGCAGTGGCTTCATCATAGCTCACAACAACCTCAAGCTTCCTGGCTCAAGTGATCCCTTGCCTCAGCCTCCTGAGTGGCTAAGACCATAGGCACAAGCCACCATGCCCGCTAATTTTTCTATTTTTTTGTAGAGATGGGATCTCACTCTTGCTAAGGCTGGTCTAGAACTCCTGGCCTCAAGCAGTCCTCCCCCCTCAGCCTCCCAAAGTGCTAGGATTGCAGGCGTGAGCCACTACAACCAGCCTCAATGCATATTTGAAGAACTTGGGAAAAGTTATGCATTTTATAAAGTTGGGTTAATCCTTTTAGGTTGCATAGGTGCATCAAAATTTGCCACAAAAATATGAAAATATAATGTGGTATTCTAGTATATCAGATGTCCTAGTCACACTGGGGGTGATGAAAAGATTTTATTATTGTTCTTGAGGTTA
>NW_012153363.1:171992-173066 GCF_000956105.1 Propithecus coquereli | reverse complement strand
AAAGTTTTTATTCTATTTTTGTAATAAAACACCGTGGCCCCAAGGAAAAAAAAATTTCTTCTAGTGTGGCAGTCAATGCGTTAATGGCATGTTCCCTTCGATGGGAGGATACTTGTAGGATGGATACAGACCCTCATAGGTGCACAGTGGCCCCACCTTGTAAGTCCCTACTGGGATACATTCAGTACCTGATCAGAATGGGTGAGAAGCTTACTTCACAGAATTCTCCTCCTAAAGTCTTTGGCACTTCCAGCCCAGGGTTAGGACGGATTCTAGAGTGCCCTACCCCAAGATGTCTCTGGCCCCGTATGCCACATCCTATCCTTTCCTGAGCCCACAGGCATGCCCCAGAGATGGAAGAAAAGTGGGCCTATTCACTACTTCCTTAGCTTCTGCCCCTCTCTTCTTCAACCCAGTGTTCACCTGAGTGAGGGTAGCTGTGACGAAGGGGCAGGCAGATGAATGGGAAAGGTTGGGAGGGTCTTAAGGCACCAAGGCTCTGAGCAACCAGAACCAATACTGAGCTGGCAAGGAGGAACAGGTGGTGGGAGGATACATGAGCAAAGCCACTCACAAGTGACATTGTTATATCAGACTTTGCTTACAAAACAAAAATTCAAAGATAAAATTAGTAAGAATTACAAAAGTACGAACATGGAGTATTGAATTCCCATCATGGGGACCCTTTGAGCTCAGAGATCTGAGCCACTGCACTGACCCCACACCTATGAATCCACCCTTGAACACTCCCTCAAATGCATCATATGAAAGCCAAGAGCCTAAGGTCAGTAATGATAATCAGCTGGAACTGGTGTATTAATCAACATAATCAATTTATAAAAATATGTTTAAGATTCAAGAATACTTATATCTACTTTGTTTTTTTAAAAAAATAACTAATTAAAAGAACTTGGAGAACTCAATTATTCTTGATTATTAAGAGGATATCATTGCTTCTATCCTTCACACGAATCTTGTGTAGTTAAATTAAAATAATATGAATTTTAGTATCAAGGAAACTACATTATAATAAAATGCATTTTTTCAGCCCTGGGAATATTTGTAATTAAAAGA
>NW_012153363.1:169257-171942 GCF_000956105.1 Propithecus coquereli | reverse complement strand
GTTTTCTGTTTTAAAATTTGCTCACATTTTGTTTTTCAGACCAAATCAAAGATAGGAAATTAAACCTATCATATTTGTTTTCACGGCATGTACTCTTTAATGGGAGTAGCCTTTTAAAAAATCAATGGTTATTTAGGAAACTACAATTTTACTTTACCAACGCACGATAACACACTTTATCAACAAACACAAAAAATGAAAAACAAAATCTTATTAATCTCAATACATTAATGGTAACCATAACCACACTGCAACATATAATGTTGCAGTGTGGTTAATCTGTTGCAGTGTGGTTAATGTGTCTTCAGATACTATCTTTTCTATTTCTGTGAAACACTTATTTTTTAATACTTACTTTTTTTCTTTCATAATAAAACCTCTAATGGAAGCAGCTTCATTTCAAGCCACATCCCTCCTTAAACTGTGTATTACCATCTCTGCCACACCTTCTTCCACCTGCTCTTATGTCTGTTCTTTTCAGTTCCATAGTTGTCACTGATCTCGTCGTATCTGTTCTCAGTATGTTTCCATTCAGGCACATTCTCACTGCAATGGTAAACCTTTGCTGTCTTTCTTCTTTTCTACAGTTTTCACTTGACTTCAGTTCAGGCATGAGCACAGGAGTTGATTCTTCCGGTTTCAGATTGTTCCTAGTTATATGCAAAATAATATTTGCCATATTATTTTTCTCTTAACAACATTGCAGACACAGTAATGAATAATTTTCTTCCTCTCTTTGTAAATTTGTATGTTTTGAAGCACTTGTGAAAAGATTGAGATGAGGGAGTCACTGTTATTCCTGCAGTGGGATTAGTTAGCTCTAATGACGGTTCCACCAAGACTGCTCACAATGGAGAATGGTAAGTATACAAATAAAAATCAACTGTGTTGTCAAAGAAGAATGAATACTTTTGTTCAAAAATCCATAACTAACAACTATGTATATTACTGTATCATCATAGCCATCGACTAAAATATAGATATAATCTGATTATTTAAACTCGCGGCTCTGCCATTTGACCCCCTTTATTACTTATTGTCTGAAATACTTCACTGACTTCTTTGGAGTGCAAATATCTAAACTTGTCCAAATCTAATGAACACTTTCCATTCCTAGTAGGATTCTGGCTAATAATTTTTGAATTATGGACTCAATCAGTAGTCATCCTTACAAAGTTGAAGCTATATTTATTACCAGTCATTCACTTTATTGTCCTGTATTTTTTATTCTTCACTCAGGCATGGATTAAAACGGTTCCAGAATACTGCATGACAAACTAGTTAAAATTTATTATTTTAGTTTCAAAATTTAGAAAATCATATTTATGAATCATTTCTTACTTATACTATATAATGCAAATAAATCTGAAAGTTGGAATAAACTAATTCCCTAACTGATACTCAACTCTTTAAAGGCAAATACTATTTCTCATTCATCTTTTTCATCCACAGTCTACAAAATTCACTTTAAAGATATTTGTTAGATTTAGAGTAAAGTGTAAAATGGCTTTTCTGAATTTTTTTACGAAGGATGAAAAAGAATGGGGCACCATGGAGCTCTCTGTTCCTTGCTTGAAGCATTTCTGAGAGACAGGATATTACCATAAACCATTTTTTCCAATTTAGCATTTCTTTTATTTAAACTCTATCATACTATCTCTACTATGCATCATAATAATTTTTTTTAGAATCTTTGATCCAGGTGATCAACATGCCCCAATATTAATAGGATAATTCTGTATAACCTGCTGTTGTCTTTTCTAACAATTTCATCCTGCCGTACACATGAAAATAAAAGATAAAAGTTCAAAGAACAGGACTAGAGTTAGCTCTGCAGAGAATATAGGAAATAGGGGATCCTGAAAAAGGGAAAAACCAAAAGGTACAATCCTGAACATCAGCAGGATAAGTCACAATAAAGAAGATACACGTAAAGACTTCTCAAGGGCTGCTTTGAGACAGAGGATGAGGAGATGAATAACAGATGCGAATCAGGATCCACACAAGAGTTTGGGGGATTTTCTGTGTGCCAGAGGACAATGAAATAAAGGAAAAACAAGCAGGATCTATTAATTTTGAACACAAATATACTCCCTCAGTATATAAACTGCATTTTTGAAACAGCATAAGAAATTAAAATGGCTTTAAGGACACTTTCTGTTTTGTTTTCAGGGAACAATGAATCAATGAATGGCAAATTGAAGGTAAAATTTACAACTGTACTTACACAGTTACAAACAAATGAAGCCTGCTACTCTCTGGTTTGATTTCAGTTTGACTTTATTTCTGTCTATGAATCAACCATTTTCTCTCCTTTTTATAGGCAGGATTCTTCTTAGTTGCATTGCTGATACAGGTTCTAAAACCATTCAAATCCTTGTACCATCAGTTACCCTCAAAGATGAAGATATTAAAATTTAGAAGAAAAGTTAAATTGTTGCTTTCCAATTTTTTTAAAAGCAAAATAAGAGACAGCAATGAGAGTTATAAAGGGGCATCATGATCATCATCATATCTATTCATAATTATGTGTGACACAGCACTAATTAACTTAGGTAATGTATTCATTTTAGATCAATTTATTTTAGATGATTAACAAATAAGACTATTCATTCACTAATTCCTTCAACATGTAAATACATATTTTTAGAGAATATAATAGATGAAAATAGGAATAGACCCTAC
>NW_012153363.1:168656-169207 GCF_000956105.1 Propithecus coquereli | reverse complement strand
ATAATGAAAATGAAAATATTTTTCTATTTTAAGCTTGAACGGAGAATTTATTCATTTTTATTCTAGCAGGTATACCAAACCCCTCTTTGCCTCCATACCATTTTATATATTGATATACTCATGTTAAATTAAGTTATCGGTATTTGATAGTGGTAAAGGATAAAGCTTTTTTGCAATGGTATTTCTGGGCTCAAACCCAAGCACCATAATTTCCTATTTATATGAGCTTGGAAAAGTTAGGCAGCCCCTCAGTGCCTCAGGTTTCTCTTCTGTAAAACAGAATTTTTCATAATATTGTTATATATCTGACACAGTTGGTGTATTGATTAAAGAATTGATACACACTAATCACAACAGGGTGCTCCTCAGAACATTACCCAAAGGCACAAATTGGTTTCAATGAACAAGGGTATGTGTAATCATTGCAAAATATTTGTCTTTCATGTGTAATTCTTCTTAAATAGTAATAATTATACTACTATTGATATAAAATCACTTAATTTAGGATTATCTTGATAAAAAGAAAACTACTTTTGAAAATCAATGATAAA
>NW_012153363.1:156484-158611 GCF_000956105.1 Propithecus coquereli | reverse complement strand
ATATTTAATAGAAACTTTTGGTTAAAATATCAGGATGTTGGATCACTGGGCAGCTGCTTCTAACATTTCTCAAATATACTCTAAGAAGTTCTGAAAAGTGGTGGATCTGAGTTTTCACTCAGTGAAAAATATATAGAGAATATTTGCCCCCTCAAGGGATACAAACAAACAAAGATAGTCACTTAAAGAGATAGATACACAAATGCGGAAGCAAGCAATTAAACTTGGGCCCACTGATAAAGTCTATTAGTATGTCTAGGGTTACACTGATTTAACTGGAGCTATACATTATTCAGATCATTGGAGATACCCCCTACTTTTGAGACTCAGTGTTATCTAAGACTTCGTAGCTCCCAGATACGGACTTCTCCACCATTTCCACCAGAAACCAATATATGAGTGATGATGTGAGGCTGAAACCCCAACAGTGTAGGGTGCACTATGGAGCAGTTTTCTCTGCTCTCTGAGTTCCTGCCACACATTTTTTTTTTTTTTTTGAGACAGAGTCTCACTCTGTTGCTCGGGCTAGAGTAAGTGCCGTGGTGCTAGCCTAGCTCACAGCAACCTCAAACTCCTGGGCTCAAGCAATCGTTCTGCCTCAGCCTCCTGAGTAGCTGGGACTACAGGCATGTGCCACCATGCCCCGCTAAATTTTTCTATATATTTTTAGCTGTCCAGATAATTTCTTTCTACTTTTTTTAGTAGAGAAGGGGTCTCGCTGTTGCTCAGGCTGGTTTCAAACTCCTGAGCTCAAACAATCCACCCACCTCGGCCTCCCAGAGTGCTAGCATTACAGGCGTGAGCCACCACGCCCAGCCCCTGCCACACATTTTAATCAAAACCCAACATGCAGCTGACATTTGAGTAATTTAAAGTTCTTCTGACTGCATGAAATAGTTCCCATTACATTTTCTATTATTTATTATTGGCATAAAAGGGAAGTTGTTGCTTTTGTTATGTTTATCATTTATCTAGCCAATTCTTTGGTCATTATTAGTAGTTTTATTTTTGTTTTAGTTGATCCTCATGGATATTTTAGAAGGACAAATTATAAACACAGTGATTATAATTTTCATACCATGTTTATACCTTTTTAGTGATCCCATAATAATGACTAGTACCTCTAAAGGAAGTTGGATATTAGCTGTGATTGTAAGCATTCTTGTCTTTTTCTGATTTTAATTATAGTCTTAATATTTAATCTACATTATGTATTTGAGTGGATATATAGGACATATGTATTATCGAAAGAATGAAAAAATTGTATATTTATGAAGAAAATAACTACTGTTTTTTCTTTTCTTGTAATACACATTGTGACAATGTAAATAAGACCCTCGGTTGACTACTGCACATAGATTAGTTCTTTACGATATTCCAAAATCCTACCTGGAGATTTTCTGTTTCTTTACATTTTGAAACAGTTCATGTTGCGCAAACTCCTAAAGCTAAATTATATAGTTTATTTTCTGGTTTTTAAGATTGAATGCATAAACTTAAAACCATCACCATAAACCTTTATTTCACATGGTTATAACTAATCATAATGAATGGAAGAAAATATATTATTTTTCTAGATTTCAAAGCATCCTCAAGGATGTTACTTAGCTTTACTTTCAAAATGATAATTTCTTGAACATTTGAAGACTAGATACAGGGGAAATTTGTCAGTTAATGTTCCTTCTTATTTTCTTTTTTCATCATTTTTTCCCTCCTTTCTTCTTGTAGAAGCAAGAGCAGTACCCAATTCAACATCCTAAAACACATTCTGAAATTTTGAGTTGTAAAATATATGCTTTTATTTCCCCTTGTGGTGCTTCCAAAATTATACATGATAATCAATTTAAACATTTTTAATTACAAGACAAGGTGAAAATATTTTCTGATAATGATGATAACAATGAGTGTAACTACAAATGTATATGAGCATTTGTGTGTACGCATGCCTTGGTGTGTGTGTGGTGTGAGTGCAGAGAAAGAGAGTTACCTGGCAAACGGGCACAATAATGAAATAAGCACAGTTTGGCCAAGTCAGTTTATATTACAAGGTAATTGAGTGAATATTCTTGTCTTAAATCTTCCATCAAAAGCCTCATTAGGCCAGGCGCGGTGGCTCACGCCTGTAAT
>NW_012153363.1:145358-145855 GCF_000956105.1 Propithecus coquereli | reverse complement strand
AGATAGTTACTGAACATCCCCCAAAATAACTGTTCAGATAGTGAGCAGAGAAAAAAGAGTAGCAGTATATTAAAATCAACCATCTTCATCAGCCTAACACCTGCATTCCTCTTATGCAATTATTTTCATGAGATTTCTACTCCCCCTTAGGAGGTAGAGGCTGCAAAGAAAATTTCTCCTAATCTTATCTAGAAAAAACAAAATCTTAACTTTTCTCAACCTCATTTGAGAGCTGAGGTCACAAAACAACCAAGAAAACCAAATTACAAGAGGGACATGCACCTCTAAGAAGGGCCAAAACACATAAACTTGCTTACTTTTGGCAGAGGATGGAAATAAAAAATGGCTGCTGTACAATGGATAAGAAAAGACAGGTGCAGATTAGCATATGAATGGATCATAATTTGAGGCCCCAGATGCAATGAGCACTTGCAATTACTACTTGTAAGAGTTGGGAAAATCTAAATACTTTGAATGGTGGAACCAGTTAAGAGTTC
>NW_012153363.1:141291-145308 GCF_000956105.1 Propithecus coquereli | reverse complement strand
TATGGCTTTATCATGGTATTATTTTTGCCTTTAAATAGATTCACTCAGTTCGTACAACCCAATAAATAATTTTCTCTCTTCCCCCCCCACTTCCTACATGCTCTGTTGTTCTGTTGTTACAGTGACAAAACATTCTCTCTCTCCTATTCTATGATTCCTTGTTCCAGCAGTATGAGAATTACAAATAACATTCAAATGTCAATCCAAATATCCATTTTTATAGCTATTGGCAGATTCAAATCTCCACTGGGTAGGAGTCACAAAATTGAATGTGGTTATGCTGCCAACAAAGATCAGAAACCATCAAGTACTTTCATAGTCTTTGGGACATGAGATATATTCAGTTGACTTTTACTTTTTGAGAAGACATCCTGGTATCCTCTAGAAAACTAGATCCTCCATAGAGTTAGGTAATGGAGGTGGCAAGGTCTTAAATTTAATGGGGTCTGTACCCAAACCTCTAGGACAAAAATGTTTTAGAAAGGCACCCCTATGTACTCCTACTGTGCTTCATATTTCCTGTTTATCTGATTCTCTAAAACCATTTAATTACTTAACTGGATCAGCATGATTTCACAAAGTCCCTATGAATAAGTTATAGAATACATCCAGAAAGTTGTGAAGCTAAGACAAAACAATTAAGGTATACTTCCTACACTGTTAAGTAAAATTAAATTTTATTTTTATCTGAAAAAGCATTTGGCAATAGTCGTAAACCAGAGTCCAGAGGACTGTTTTGATTTTCTCCTGCAAAGAGAACATAACTAGAATAGCAACCAGTGCAGTTGGATACACCATCTGATTCAGATTATAACAATTCATTGCCAGAATCTAAGGACCATCTGATATCAGAACAGCCCACATTGGGGCAAAATAATTGGGTAGGAAATAGAAACCGCCGTTCTTGAATCCTTCAGGTTTTTAACAGCAATGCTTATATTGGCAGTTTCTCCAAGGATATATGGTGTTACATTAGGGTAGCAAAGATTTGGTTGCAATCTTGCTTGAGCTAACATCTTGAAAGCAGGGTATCTGGTAGGTGTATACCTATTCACAAATTATCAATAATCTACATTTATTTACCCAGTCTAGTTTTATTAGTGGAAATTAGAAAAATATTGAAATTTTAGAGCATGAGCTTTAAGCTCTGAGTTTCACTTGATCATAAATTTTCTGTGTTACGCTAAGATCTGTTTCAGTTAATGGGTCCATAGGAATGGGGGGGTGAAGGTTGTGAATGAGGAGTTAAGTATCTCAGGTGAGGGAGCTAATGATGCTTAAAGCAGAATAGAAGCAGCATCTTAAGAGAGGAAGAGTTCGACTCCTTCGCAAGTGAAACTTACTAGTGTTAGGGGAGATCTGGGTATCAAAACCACCTGAATTTTAATAAATTTATCATTCAACTTTTGGGATTCCGAATTCCTCAATTTAAGGTTCTGAATTCCACTTACCAATTTTGTAAAGCTTTGAACACAGCTAGAGTAATTCAGTAACACTCAAGAACAGCATCTCCAGAATCAGACTCTGAATTTCATAAATTAAGTGGATATAAATGATAAGAGATATTTTGCAGTAGTCATTTTGTTTTGACTACCGAGAGTTATTTGGTTTATTTACAAAATGTAAATGTGGTCCATATTAGAAACAGCAACCTGAATGTGGCAAAAAAAAAATTAAAAAGATTTACTTTAAAGTTTCTTTTTAAAAAGCAGGTTATTCATCTGTGTGATAAACAGTGATTTATGAATAACTATTTAAATTTTTCTTTTTCCTCTCTCTGCCCACCTCCAAATATACTGTTAACCAATTCTATTAAAGAAGAAGCCAGTCCCATCAAATGGGCTGTGTGTTCCCGGTGGCACATGATATGGAATAAAAGTAGACCTACCATTTGATTCAGCAGTCCAACTACTGAGTATTTATCAAAAGGAAAAAAAGTCATTTTATCACAAAGACACTTGCACTAGTTTATTTGAGCACAACTCACAATCACAAAGATGTGGAATCAACCCCAGTTCCCAATTCATGAGTGGATTAATAAAACGTGGTATATGTACATCATGAGTTACGACTCAGTCATAAAAAATGAATTAATACCTTTTGCAACAATCTGGATGGAACTGGAGACTATCCTCCTAAGTGAAGTATCTCAAGAATGGAAAAACAAACACCACATGTACTCACTACTGAGTTGGATCTAACCGATCAGCACTCATGTGCACAGATGGAAGTACAACTCAATGGAAATCACTCAGGTGGAAGTGGGGAGGGGCAGTGGGTGAAATCATACCTAAGAGATACAATGCACATTATCTGGGTGATGGGCACACTTACAACTTTGACCGAAGCAGTAAAAAACAATCCATGTAACCAAAACGTTTATTTATACTCTTGTAATGTTCTGAAATTAAAAAAAAATATATTTCTACCTTTTGTACCAATTAATTGAGTTAATACTTATAAGATATTTAGAACAGTGTATCCTCTTCATTTTTTAAAAATTTTAAACTTGTTTGCCAATTCCATATCATATGCCACTGGAGCGGTCATTGAATATGCTACGTTCTATGGCCAGGCCTTGAATAGGAAATTTACGACTTGAGTATATAATTCTTTTTCTTTGTGCTCAGCAAAGAGTTGGAAGCAGTCAGTCCATCCCAGAGTCTCTGTATTCCTCATGCTCTGCTATTAAATTAGTCTGTTTTGAAGTTAGTAATCCACGTAAAGTCTTGGCATTGTTATACTCTTCAGTCCAGGTAACCAGGAGTAGTCGTTTTCTTACTTACATAGGTCACTAATATCCTATATTCTAATGGTAACTAGATGATTACTACAGTAGTGTCTTGGTATCTGTGAGTGATTGGTTCCAGGACCTCCCTGGGATACAAAAATCTGCTTACACTGAAGTTCATGCAGTCGGCATTATTGAACCCAAGGACAAGAAAAATCGGTCCTCCATATAAGTGGGTTTTTCATCATGCAAATAGTGTATTTTGTATCCTCCATTGGCTGTGGATGTGGAAGCCACTGATCTGGAAAGCCAATTGTATTCATTCAGAAAATTTTGCATGTATGTTGACCCACACTGTACAAACCTATGATGTTCAAGGATCAGGTGTACTTACAAACACAATGAGTTAAGAACATTTATTCTGGATTCCTGTATCCTTGAGTGTTTGTTAACTACAGGTGTTTCTGTTATCAATTGTTGTATTATTTAGGGCTCATATTTGGAGACAAGAAATTTCATTATAGCTAGTTTAAATAGAAAATTATTAAATACGGAATATTAGGTGTATTTCAAAAATATCATTGAAGAACAAAAAATGAATCTTGGATTCTGAAGATGCAACTAGAAGAAAATCTCAACTATATTATATATCTGAATCAAATACCCCAGAGCCTGCTCTGTCTTCTTCTCATAATATATAATATTAGAATACTGAGAATAAAACCTCTCTAATAGCTAGTACATAACAATTAAATACATATACCTACAAGATCCTGTATGCCTGCCTATAGAGGATATTTAACATTATATATTTCTGCATTCCAAGTATGTCTATCAGAATCTAGATCACAGGCAAAAGTAACAGGAAACTATGTTTCCGTAATTAACTTTCTAGCTAATAGAACAGGAGAACATGCTAGACCATGATTGCATTAGGGGCTGAGTGAGCTAAGAATTAGCCCCAATAATGATGGGTTTTGTATAATACTGTTTCATCATTGTTTTATATGTTCATTCCTTGTATAATTTTATTTTAAAAATTTTTCTTTTGGGATTTAAAAGTATTTCTTGCCTTTTAGAATAAACTAAAAGATACTTTATTTTAAGGGTATTAGATCACAATATGTGTAGGCACAAAATATCTGTAGGTCCAGACTCAGGAACACATACAAACTAAGAGAACTTGGAAGAAAAATGTTGAATAAAGGATTTCTGAAGAAGCACCACTGACTCAAGATTAATGGAAATTTATGGTGTTATTATGGTTGTACTTTTTTTTTTTTTTT
>NW_012153363.1:139660-141241 GCF_000956105.1 Propithecus coquereli | reverse complement strand
TATTAGAAATCTTAATAGTAGGCAACTGAGTCAGTTAATGTGAGTAGTAATCAACTTAATGTACTACATTATGCAATTTTTGGAATTTCTGAGAGGGCAAGAGAATCAAGCTGTTTGCTTTTCATTCAGTAAAAATGCAGCCAGGGAAAACCCCTAACTAGACTACCGTCTTCCGTAGTGGAAAGGAATTCCCCTGTTAGTTGCTTCTTCCTGACATAATGCCAGGGACTACATAGTAGTCCCTTTACCGTAGGTGGTCCAAGATCACTAAATGCCACGGCTGCAAAAAACCGGTCTCCCTGTTTGTGGCTACAAATTCACATTGCTTACTTCTATCCTTTTTGTCTTTCTCCTTTATTTCTGCTTGGCAAAACCTAGGTTTTGCACTAGATTTTCACACTTCAAGTGATTTGCTAAATAGAGTTACTTGGAATCAGCACTAAGTCAGCCAATCTGCATTAATCAGCAGTAGACCAAACATTTGTTTCTGAAACCTCCATGGACAGATTTCTTCCTACTTACACTTTGCAACCACAGAACTACAAACATATCAACCAACAGCATGCTTCTATGTAGCATATTCTTTCATTCAAGTAAGCACATTAGCTTCTTAAGAGTGAAAATCCAAGTATCACCAGTCACCACATCCTCCTTTAAGCAATATCCATGTCTCAGCTATTAGAAATCATAAATCTGTGAACAAAATAATGATTTTCACAAACAAGCCCCCTCAGAAAGAGTAAGTGAAATCGAGCAGGGGAAATGCTAAATACATAGTTACATACTATAACAAAACAAAGAAGTCTATGAAAGAAAATATGGGTAACTATTATAGTTCTTATTTCTGAAACTAATCAGAAGGATAGAGTTACTAATTATAATTTTTCTCTATCAGTCAACATGTCCATCAGGGATTTTTTTTACCTTATGTGTGACCCAAACTTCTATTATTGGAAATTATTTCTTCCTGGGGTTGAACTGGTTTTAGTTTTATCCCAGGATGTAACAAATGCTCATATTCTCCCATGCCCTCATTATGTATCTATGGCTTTATCATGGTATTATTTTTGCCTTTAAATAGATTCACTCAGTTCGTACAACCCAATAAATAATTTTCTCTCTTCCCCCCCCACTTCCTCCATGCTCTGTTGTTCTGTTGTTACAGTGACAAAACATTCTCTCTCTCCTATTCTATGATTCCTCGTTCCAGCAGTATGAGAATTACAAATAACATTCAAATGTCAATCCAAATATCCATTTTTATAGCTATTGGCAGATTCAAATCTCCACTGGGTAGGAGTCACAAAATTGAATGTGGTTATGCTGCCAACAAAGATCAGAAACCATCAAGTACTTTCATAGTCTTTGGGACATGAGATATATTCAGTTGACTTTTACTTTTTGAGAAGACATCCTGGTATCCTCTAGAAAACTAGATCCTCCATAGAGTTAGGTAATGGAGGTGGCAAGGTCTTAAATTTAATGGGGTCTGTACCCAAACCTCTAGGACAAAAATGTTTTAGAAAGGCACCCCTATGTACTCCTACTGTGCTTCATATTTCCTGTTTATCTGATTCTCTA
>NW_012153363.1:118237-127390 GCF_000956105.1 Propithecus coquereli | reverse complement strand
CCAATGTACACATAGTATTATTATGGCTGAAGAAGAGAAAATTTAACAATTTGTAGCAAACTTAATTTTAGTCAATTCCACTAAATTATTATAAAAAGAACTTTGCTATCTAGTAATATATTTCATAAATTGGTACTTTAAAAATTCTATTTAAAATTTGTCAGTTCATATGTAAATAAAGGATTATAAGTAAATAGGTATACAAATTCGCACCCAAGGTTTCAAATACTTTGTAAGTAGTTTTTAACATATATGTAAAAAAGCATTATGGCATTATTATAACTTACTAAGTATGACATAAGTGAGCTACTTTTTGCAGAAGCACAATAGATACAAAACGCTAAATACCCCAAATACGCTAAATGTGTGAGCAGAGGAAGGACAGGATTATACAGGAATCCTATAATTCTAAGATTATACCCCCAAAAGATGCAGCCCTATTACCTTTGGGGAAAAAGAGGTGCTTCTATAATAAACAAATATGCAATGCTTTGAACATTTCTCTGATCTCATACATACTAAGAAAGAAATTTACTTACTTAGTAAACTTTTATATTTTTGTCAGTTACTGCTAAGTAAATTTATACAGAGAGCTTTAATGTGAAGTGTAATATTTTGTTTGTCCAAGATATGCTTTCACAGTATAAGATGTTATTTAGATATGCAGCTTTAAGGTTTTTTTTTCCTCCCCCCTGGGAAAATATAGGTATAAAGATAAAGTACTTAAGATAGCTGTATCTGCTTTAAATCACAGATTCCATTTAACAGCACCATGACAGGGCATGTTGTCTATTATATGTCCCTTGAAATTCACATCCTTTATCATCTGGAAGGCTTTCTCCGGGGGTTTTACCAAAATGTGATTAACAATTATATTGAATCAATAGTTTTTTCATAAAAATTTGTTCAATGTTTACTGTTTGAGTCATTGCCTTTTTTGTTGTTATTTTTGTACTTTACAGTTAAACAAAATGTTGAAATTGAAGAAATCTATCTGTGTTCAGTTCATTCCTGAAACACATCTAAAAGTTGCCACTTTCTCCTTTGGGATTTTCCTTGTGTCAAGAATTCTACAATACTGATATTTCGAGGGAAACTAATAACTTTCAGTTCAATGCAGACCAAACAGTCCCCAATTTTAACCCCCTACATACACCTTATTGACTCAGATAATAGACAATTCCTGTCAGATAATTACCTTATTGGGATTGTGTGTGTGTGTGTGTGTGTGTGTGTGTGTGTGGTGTCTCGCTGGGTGAAGCAGTAAGATGAACAGCCCAACATGGTAAGTATATAGGTAGACAATATTCTGAAGTTAGTAAAATTAGATTCTAGCAAATGAAGCAGTGTATAATGTTTAAGGACCCTGTTTCTAAAATCAAACTGCCTTGTTTTAAATTCTGATTTTAAACATTCACTTAGTTGCCTAAACTTGGGCAAGTTAAAAGTTTTTTTTTTTTTAATTCGTCTGTCTTAATCCCCCCATCATTAAAGTGAAAGTAATTATAACAATTACCTTATCAATGTGTTGTGTTGTTAGGATTATTATTATTTATTTTTTTGAGACAGTCTCACTCTGTCACCTGGGCTAGAGTGCCGTGGTTTCAGCCTAGCTCACAGCAACCTAAAATTTCTGTGCTCAAGGGATCCTTTTGCCTCAGCCCCCTGAGTAGCTGGGTCTACAGGTGTGCACTACCATATCCAGCTAATTTTTACTATTTTTGTTAGAGATGGGGTCTCACACTTGCTCAGGCTGGTCTGGAACTCCTGAGCTCAAATAATCCTCCCACCTTGGCCTCCCAGAGTGCTAGGATTACAGGCATGAGCCACCGTGCCCAGCCTGTGTTGTTAGGGTTTAATGAGATAATCTGAACAAAACAGGTGTTATTCTGTGCATAATAAGAGAGAGATATTACGTATATATGATATATATACTCATGTATGCTCTTTTTATATTAGATACTATTTTTAAAAGAAGGATCATTCAATTTTTTTTCTTTTTTAATTTTTTTCTTATTTCATTTTTATTTCAAAATATTGAGGGAGCACAAATGTTTTTGTTATACGTATAGTTTTTACAATGCTTAAGTCAGCTATAAATGTGCCCATAACCTCAATAGAGTTCATTGTACTTGTTAGGTAGGTATTTACCCCCTTCCCCTCCCCACTTCTTGATTTCCAAAGACTTTTACTTCTCTCTGTGCCCATGTGTACACATCAGTTAGTTCCAAGTTATTAGACAGTACATGTGATGTTTGTTTTTCCATTCTTGAGATATTTCACTTACGATAATGGTCTCTAGTTCTATCCAAATTGCTGAAAGATATATTAATTCATTTCTTTTTATGTCTGAGTAGTACTTCATGGTAGTACTTCGTGGTATATATAGCACATATATATATGTGCTATACATATATATAGCACATTTTGTTAGTCCATTCATAAATTAATGGGCACTTAGGTTGATTCCACATTTTTGCAATTGCAAATTATGCCGCAATAAGTATTCGAGTATATGTGACGTTTTGATAAAATGAGTTCTTTTCTTTTGGATAGATACCCAGTAGTGGGATTGCTGCATCGAATGGTAGGTCTGTATTTAGTTCTTGGAGGAATCCTCCATACTGTTTTCCATAGAGGTTGTATTAATTTGCAGTCCCACGAACAGTGTAAAAGCATTCCTTTCTCTTTGCATCCACACCAGCATCTATTGTTATTGGACTTTTTAATAATAGCCATTCTTCAGGGGGTAAGATGATATCTGATTGTGGTTTCAATTTGCATTTCTTTGATGATTAGTGATGTTGAGCATTTTTTCATATGTTTCTTGGCCATTAGTCTATCTTTTGAAAAGCTTCTGTTCATGTCATTTGCCACTTTTTAATAGGTTGTTTAGTTTTGCTTGCTGATTTGTTTGAGTTCTTTGTAGATTCTTTATATAAACCCTTTATTGGATATATAGTTTGTGAATATTTCTCCCATTCTGTAGGTTGTCTATTTGCTTTGTTATTTCTTTAGCTGTGCAGAAGCTTTTTAATTTAATCAGGTCACATTTGTTTATTTTTGTTGCTGTTGTAATTGCCATTCGGGTCTTAGTCATAAACTCTTTGCCTAGACCAATGTCTAGAAGAGTTTTTTCTACATTTTCTTCTAGAATTTTTATGATTTTATGACTTACATATAAGTCTTTTATCCATCTTCAATTAATTTTTGTGAATGGTGAGAGATAGGGGTCCTGTTTCATTTTTCTGCATGTAGCTATCTAATTTTACCAGCACTGCTTATTAAATAGATCTTCTTTTTCAGCTTTGTTATTGTCAGCTTTGTCAAAGGTCACTTGGTTGTAGATAGATGGTTTTATATCTGGGTTCTCTGCTCCATTGCATTGTTCTATATTTCTGTTTTTGTACCAATACCATACTGAATAATATCCCACTAAGACCTCAGAACATGGAGTGATCTTGTTTACAAGGCAATTGGAGAAGACTAACTTGTGCCTGATGTCTGGGACATAGTGACTACAGAAGGTGTTCCCAGGTTACCTTCCACTCAACTGCTGTGGCTCCAAGCTCTCATCCTCACACCTGTCAGCAGCTCCAGAGAGCTTGGTTTCCCAGATGGGCTTGCCAAACTTGTTTCACATTAGCCACTAAAAATGATTCTTCAGCTGCAGCCCTTGGTTTCTCTTCAGGGTTTTCCAGGTAGGATCTGCTACCCTTAGCCCATTAACCCATTTTCTCCTCTTTATGTTTTACAATATGACTTTCCTGACTATAAAGAGAGAAATATTTTCATAACGTCTTTGATATAGAATTTAACAAAGGCACGCAGTGTTTTTCGACAATTGCATAGAATTTTTTTCATTAAATAACCTCACTCCATAATATGTTCTTATTTACCCCCTCCTTTTGTGGCTTCCTCATTCATATTTGCATCTAACAGAAGGTTCCAAAAATTATTATTAATAATTCAACTAGTGCTTTTAATTTTTGTATTACCTTGCAGTATGTGAAGTACTGTCATATAAAACCACTATTTCTCAGGAAAACCATATAAATTTGTTAGTACAGGAATTATTGATATCTACTTTTACAAATTAGCCCACATTAAGTCTCAGATATTTATTGGATTGCCCAAGATCCCCAGTACAGAAATAAAAGAAACCCACAATTCTAATTAAATTTCTTTATCATGAGCAGAATTAATAAGTAAATTCTAAAAATTGTCATGGTTTTTAACACATGTAATTGTTTTAATGAAGACTATGATTATATATTCGCCATCATCACTATTACTAATTTTGTGATTCTTATAAAATGCAGCTTGCTTGAATAATGATTGTATATGACACCATGCTATACATCATCTCTTCTTTCCTACCTCATAGTATCAACTGCTTATAGAGAATGACTCTTACTCATATGAATATTCCTAATATATCATATTATCTATATATTACAGGTAACAATAAATAATTAGTCCCCAGTATTTATTAGTGCCCTGGGATTAGCTATGATTTCCTCACTAGACTTAAAAATTATAAAAATAGGAAGAATAACAACTCAGAGGGCAGCAAGTATATGCCTATCTACTTTCATGGGGATACAACTGAAGAAGAGATGGCAAAGCTGAAATGTCATTCTTTTTTCTGTCCCAGTGCATGAATTTTATAAGTAGAGAGGGTGAAATGGTCTTAATGAATATTTCAGACCAAAACGCAATAAAAGTGGCTCTAAAGACATATGATGACTACATAAAAATATCTATTTAAATGATAATTATTATGAAAAATTAGTATCAGAAAATAATAAAAGATACTTATGGAAAATAATTTAAAAATAATCACAATCTTCCATATGACTGTGAGTTTGATTGTTGCAGGTTTTAGAAATCATGTTACAAAGGTATTTTTTTTTTTAACTTTAATGGTGTTCCTAACCACCTGGGACAGTAAAACCTGTTGGATAGTAACTCCTGAGCAAGTCAATGTTTTGTTTTTAGAATAACAGAACAAGAATTTTGCTTCACATTGGCAAAACTACAGCTGTTCATTCAAAAAAGGGCAGATAGTGTCATGCACATATGTACAGACTGGATTCATTTTGAGCCTTGGCAAATCATGAAAAGCTGTGCCATGCTCTTAGATCCTCAGATGAAAGGCAATGTGAAGTGAAAACAGGTGCATTGAAAATGAATATTGTCTTGTATTATAATATTCCAGTTTTAAAAACATTTCAGAATAAAGTGAAAACTAGATTAGATATATATTTTACAAGTGGATTTTTATGTATCTATTTTTACTCAGTGTCCCCTCCCCAGCTACCTGAGTGACTTTGGTGCATCCTCAAAATTCTCCTACTTAACTAAAATATAGGAAGAAGTCAAGTAAAATCTTTACTTCATGATAGCAATTTGGAGGTTAACCAATAAGGAAAGGGTCACAATAATATGTGAAGTTAATAAAAAATAAAAATAAAAAAATAAAACTTTTGATGCCCCAGTAATATTCCTTTTAAATCTACCTTCTACCTAGAAAGAGAGCTCTACCTAGAAAGAGAGCTAAGAGTAATGACAAAAACAATGAAGCGTCTAAGATATATTCAGATGTGGAAGCAACAGTAAAATCATATTCAATTAGCCAAAAGGAACCAAACCACAATCCTTCTTCATCTCCCTTCCCAACTGTGAACTCTGTTATTAAATCTGAGTACTTGGAACACAAGAGTGGAGTCCCTCATGTTAAATGCTATCCACTCAATAGTAGCCAAGAAGAGGGGATACTACAAACTGTATTGGAGGTCTCGCCAAGTAAATGCAAACTGATCTTCATCCGCTGTTGCTAGCAATGTGACAAACAAAGTGTCAGCAATATCTGAAAAAAAATGTACCTTAAGTATGTGTAATGGTTCAGTTATAGTCACAATGTCTGAAACCACCAGAATTATAAAAGAAACAAATTTAGAACCAGATCATCTACTCTGAGCCTCCAATTCCTAATAGCCTTTATGACTAGCCATAGAGGGCTATGTCTTATACTCCTGCATATCTTAAGTCCTTAGTCAAGGGTATGATTTCTCCTTTTCCTTCTGAGATTCTACACTAATTTTGTTGGACCACTTGGGTGGGGACAGGAAGGCAGTTGAGGGGAAACTCACGTGTTTCACTAGCATTTCTCTACATGTGACTCTGGCAATCAGGAGTTTTCTTTCTGGCAATTATGGGACTAGAAAGTTCACACATGAAACATATCAATTTCAACTGTACATTAAGAGATATTGTTAAAGAAACAGTATATGGAATTGGCCCAAAGACCCCACCCTCAACTTTTCTTTAACTTCATTTACTGCTTTGAACCCTGTACAAGCCCTATTAGCAGAATTTAATTACATCTTTTTTCCATAATTCTGATTTGTGTGCTTATATCCTTCCTGTCCTTCCTAGAAATTTCCCAGATTACTCAGATAAGTCTATATGATTTTTAGTTTTCCTCAGGCACAAGGAGTCCTCTCCCACACTTATAATTATCTTTGTCCTTCCAGTGGGTGACATAGGAAGAGGGAGAAAGTGAGATTGGGAGGAGGGTGGAGAAAAGGAGTAGCACTAGCTCTACAAGGCTTTAGATATACTTTGGGGAGCAAATGATGTGGTGGAGCAAACTCCCAACTATTTTGACCTGCCATCTACTTTTTATCAGGTGCTAAGATACTCGTGGCTGTCACTACCTGTTTTTAGCTTTGGAAACTGTGAAACAGCAGTTGTAGCTACATTACTTTCTTGCTGGAGCCACAAGTTTTATGCCCTGTAACTTATATGAACTTGGCTCACACTGAAGAAACTTGACTAATGACTGCTAAATGCAGGACATCTGCAGTCCCGTTACCACAGTATTATCTCTTAAGTTCTTACCTACAATTTGATAAGGATTTTTATTACTTGCTTTCCTGGAATTTCCCTCAAATCCCATTTATTAGCCTGTAAACCTTCATACTTCCTCTTCCAGAAGCCATCTTTCTTTCAGGATCCCATCATTGTCACCAAAACAGGGAAGGACTGTAAAGGGTTTGAGATTTTATCTAATTGCAAGCTAACAATTTAGCCTACTACTGGTTCATGAATATTGGTAGAAGAGAAAAGTCTTCAGGGTCAAGGACAAAGTTTAGTTTATTATTCACCAAAATAAAAGAGCAGTAGGCAGAGTATTAGCATTTTAGCCTGCAATTTTGTGAGCCCCCATTCTCCCATTACTTGGAGAGTGGGGTCAGATACCACCTGCACACACTCGGTTATTTTATAGGAGAGACACCTTGAGTTTAGGGAACTTGAATCTTTTATAATGTCTTTCTTTTGGTGGAAGAAATTATCTTTATAATAAAGGAGAGAAAATTATGTTCACCATTTATTCTTAGAAAAGATTACCTTTCCTCTAAAACTATTTGTTATAAAAAAAACTTTCAAAAATTTAATCTGGAACAAAGGGCAATCAGTGCCTCACACACAAAATATGAAGAAATGCGGTAGTCTCACGGAGAATTCTCTCCCCTTAACTCACTCATGTAAAATCACAGGGAAGAAGGAGACCTCCCTGGTAATGAATATTTCAACGCCTTGAATGTGGTAGTAGTAACCTGAGTTGATATATGTGTCAAAAATAAATTGATGCTTTTAAAATGGAAGTATTTTATTATCTGCAAATTATAATTTAGGAATCACGTAGAAAAATCATATAGTAGGTGAACTTAAGGACTGTATTTAATAAAAAAGTTTTTAAATTGGCAGCTAAGAATAGAGTCCAGGTATCATCCTGTCAGACTTATACTGTATTGACTTAAGTGATCATTAATAAAAAAAAAGTACATAGAATATACCCAAAGTTAGAAGACTCCAGTGATTTATTTATCAAATGTAAATCTAGACTATCTGGTAGTTCCGATACTTCTGCAATTTGTTAGGCGCCGCTTCATGATTTTTACACACAAAGCCACCCCTAACATCCCTCATCTCCACTTACATAATTTATATTCATCATTCAGAATTTATATTCATATATTTCAATGGATGGTTTCCCTGATAACTTTGCTGCATGATGACTCCTCTGCAACTACCTTTGGGAGAACATACCACTTCTCCTTTGGATCTTTTTCTACTGAAAATAAATTCATTGGCTTTAAGAAAAATCTTCTGCACATAAAATCACTCCTGGAACATACTAGAGACTCAATAAATAGTTTAAAAATAATTTTATGGTTAATTGCAATATATGAACTCTCTAGAAGCCTTTCTTGATAGATATTTTTGCCCTTATTATAATTGTTGCCTCCTGGGAAAATATTACCCTCTTATGACCATGGTGTCTATAGCCCTTACTTTGTAGGACTGCTCATGGATGACCTGCTAAAAGTTCATGTTTCAATGAGAAGTGCCATTTATATCAGAACATAGAAACTTGAAGACATTTATGAGGTCATTTTCTAAAAAGGGAAACAAAAATGCTTTGTCACTGATGACCTTATTCAATGTAGAATTCTAAATGACACATTTATGGTATGACATTTCCTTGTCAAAAGAACATTACAGTCATTATCATTGTCTGCATAATCTGAAAGATTCTTTAGGGAATATTACCATTACCTAATGCATGAATACCTGACAATTGAAGGTGTATGTTAATGAAACTTAGTATCTATATAAACAAGATATCCCAGATATCTGATAATATAACAGTGATATATAAAATATAATGTATAAATTGCTTTAAGAAAACACAAGCACAATAAAGTATATAATATAAAAGCATAGGCTAAGGTTTTTTTTTTTCTTTTCTTTCAAAAATTTAGAAAAGACTTCTAAGAGTTCCTGCATTCTTGGGACACTGACAGATAGCATTTTACTTACCAATTATATAAGACATTACAATAATAGCTATGCTTTTTAAAACAATTAATTTTATCACTTTCCATTTGTTTTAAACCACCAAGCTTTAAGGAATAACATTAACCTTAAAATAAAAATCAAAGGAAATGAAATAAAGCACTATTATTCTCTTGGTCATCTGAATTTCATCTGAATTTAATAATGAATTTCTACTGATACTTCAATAAAAACCAAAAGGATTTTATATCATTAAGAGAAAGTAGATTGAAAACTTTTTGTTAT
>NW_012153363.1:115526-116002 GCF_000956105.1 Propithecus coquereli | reverse complement strand
TGTTATTTCATTGTATTACATGGGTGCAAATGTTTAGGTTACATATATTGTCTTTGCCCCACCCGAGCAAGAGCTTGAAGCATGTTCATCCCCCAGATGGTGTGCATCTCACCCATTAGGTGTGAATATACCCTTCCCCTTTTCTCCCCCTCACCTGCCTGATACCCGGTGAATGTTACTACTATATGTACACATAAGTGTTGTTCAGTTAATACCAATTTGATGGTGAGTACATGGGGTGTTTGTTTTTCCATTCTTGTGATACTTCACTTAGTAGAATGGGCTCCAACTCTATCCAGTATAAAACAAGTGATGCCAGATCACCATTGTTTTTGTGGCTGAGTAGAACTCCATGGTATACATATACCACATTTTATTAATCCACTCATATATTGAGGGGCACTTGGGTTGTTTCCACATCTCTGCAATTGTGAATTGTGCTGCTATAAACATTCAAGTGCAGATGTCTTTTTTAT
>NW_012153363.1:114074-115476 GCF_000956105.1 Propithecus coquereli | reverse complement strand
AAAAAGGCAAGGCAAGATATTCTCCCCTGGAGCATTCAGAGATGATCACAGACCTGCTGATTCCTTAATCTCAGCCCAGTAAAAACCAGTTTGGACTTTTAAACTTCACAACTGTAAAATAATAAATTTACATTGTTTTACACCACTAAATCTGTGGCAATTTGTTATAGTAGCAATAAGAAACCAATATTATAAAATTCCTACTCCTGCATTCACTTTAAATTCATGTTATCTTTCCTTTTATTGACAAAGTAATTGCAAATAGGCCTATTCTTTTTTCAGTTTTAAACTTCCCACTCACTTTTCTTTCTTTATTGGTTGTACTTTTAGAATCCACATTACAATTTGTACCTTTATCAGATACAGAGCACCAGGGAATGAACACAGGTGGCAATTAGTATCATAATTTGTACTGGTCTTTTCCCATCAAGTACTCTTAGTATAATTCCATGTCTGTGCATGTCTTGTTAGTTTCCACATAGGTTTTATTTTTTTAATTATTTGTTTTATTATTTGCTTTATTAATTTATTTTGTCATCTTTTTTCCTAATGTCTCTATTTTAAGTTCAGGTCGTATTTGAGTAGACATTAGAAATATATAGATAAGACTGTGTTCAATATTGTTCAGGTTTTGTCATTAAAGAATCACTTCATATTTAACAAATTATGTAGTATCAATTTACCTTTGTTTTCTAATTCCCTGTAGTTGCTGTTCCACGTCCATAATTTCTTGAATCCTGACATAGCCTCTTTTCCTTCCTTCCATTCCAAGCATTCCTTATATACAGAGTCGACTTTTAAGAAAAGAGGAAGGTTACCTTACATGCCGCTACTCTTAAAATAAATTTCAACTCTCTACAAGGCAAATGTTTTCTCTAACCTCACTTTGCAACACTCTCATGCGAACTTAATATACTCTTTTTCTTCTCACAGTCTTTAAACAAGATAAGTGCTCCCTAGCACAGGACTTTTGTCCTTGGAAGCCCCTGGTTTTGGAATGCACATTCTCATCCTTTTTCATGGCTCACTCCTTCTCCTGTTTCTGGCCTCAGGTCTCAATTTAGATATCATTAAACAGGAAATTTATCAGATAGCTTATGAAAAATATCCTTCCCACTGCCTTTATTTTATTTTTCTAACAAAATATTCTTCAGAATTTCTTTCTTAATAATACACAAAATTTGATTTGTTTGCAAATTTTTGCTACATATCTCTCATCGTAAAATGCAAGTGTTATTAAGGTTGGTGCCATGTCTTTTATTTCTATGCCCAGCTCCTTTCACAGGACCTAGCACACTTTGGTGATGAACTGATTATCTCTGCAATTATTGTGTTAATGAAATCACTTATCATCCTCCTCAAGCACTTTAATGTCCCCAGCATCAAAAAAAAAAAAAAAAAT
>NW_012153363.1:111613-114024 GCF_000956105.1 Propithecus coquereli | reverse complement strand
GATTGCTGGATCAAATGGTAGTTCTACTTGTAGCTCTTTGTAGTATCTCCATATTACTTCCCACGGAGGTTGTACTAGTTTGCAGTCCCACCACCAGTGTATGAGTGTTCCTATCTCTTTGCATCCACACCAACTGTTGTTCTTTTGGGTAGATGCCCAGTAATGGGATTGCTGGATCAAATGGTAGTTCTACTTGTAGCTCTTTGTAGTATCTCCATATTACTTCCCACGGAGGTTGTACTAGTTTGCAGTCCCAACACCAGTGTATGAGTGTTCCTATCTCTTTGCATCCACACCAACATTTGTTGTTTTGGGACATTTTGATAAAAGCCATTCTCACTGAAGTTAAGTGATATCTCATTGTGGTTTTGATTTGCATTTCATGATGATTAGAGATGTGTAGCATTTTTTCATATGTTTGTTGGCCATTAATCTGTCGTCCTTTGAAAAGTTTCTGTTCATGTCCTTTGCTCTCTTTTTAATGTAGTTGTTTGATTTTTTCCTGCTGATTTTCCTGAGTTCTATAAAGATTCTAGTTATCGGCCCTTTATCAGATGTGTAGCATGTAAATATTTTCTCCCATTCTACATGTTGTCTGTTTACTCTCTTTCAGAACTCTTGTGATTATGTTAGGTCTGCCTCGATGTTCCCTGGTCCTAGGTTCCCAGTGTCAGAAATGAGTACTGGTACTGAGTGGAGCTCTTGACAGAGTGATCACAAATACAAAGCAATTCCACATATGTAGCATTTAGTGTAAAGTGAAAGTATGTCTCAGAGGAAGAGATTGGTCATTCTCCATGAGTGGAAAAGACCCCAAAGTCTTTGCACACACTGTCTTTTATATGCTCACTAGTTTGTCCCACCTCTCTTTAGGGTTGGGTTGGTTGCCATTTCCTGCCATTGGGTGATTGACAGGTTGGGGTTATATAACAGATTACATAATAGTTTGGGGTTATATAACAGTTTCCTTTCTATGCATGCGTCTTTCCAGAATCCTTCACGAAAAACCTACCGGAGGATCAAAACCATAATGCTAATTAGATGGTCATGTGCTCCAGGTCAGTTAAGGTCACTAGGAGTTCCTCACTGCACATGCTCTGTCCAGGGTAAAGTTTCTAGCCAGAAATATCTGATATTGTGGTTTCTTTCCTGACTTCTGATTGGTTCCTACTTCCTATCTTTAACCACTTCCGCAACCTGTTTGTACTCCACCCAGACCTAATAATTATATTAGGCTAATCTGGATAATCTAGAGCTATCTACATATTGACAGGTCATCATTAATTATATCTGTAAAGTTTTTTTTTCCATGTAGCATACATATTCACAGGTACCAGGGGTTACTGCATGAACATCGTTGGGAGACCTTTATTGGTTCTACCACGTCTTCCTTATTTCTGCAAATTACAATTTGATTGTGAGGCTTATGAGATCTTTCCTAAAGCATACATTATTTTCTGCATCAGCAGCAAAAGGAATTAGAGTGACCATCTTTAATTTGGTCCAAACTGCCATATATTTCCCTTATTTGGAGATTTAGAATCTGGGATTGTGACTGATTTTTAAAAGCTTTTTAAATGAATGAAAAATCCATCTTTATGAAATTTTGCATATTTATTTTAAACCAAATCATAATATTTCTATAACTTGTAAATTTCTACAGGAAAAAAAATGACTCCTTCACATTATACTCATAGAACTTAGAACATTGTCTTAACTAAAAGCAGGTGTTCTGGCCCCACCTCTAAATACTGCCACAATGGGGTTTAAATTCCAACATGATGGTGGGCATGTAAAGTAGTACAACCTCTTGGAAAACAATATGGAGATTCCTCAAACATATATTTAAACATAGACCTACCATTTGATCTGGCAATCCTACTACTGGGCATCTGCCCAAAGGAAAATAAGTCATTAAATCAAAAACACACATGCACTCGTATGTTTTTCGCAGAACAGTTTACAGTTGCAAAGGTGTAGAATCAACCTAAGTACCCATCAACTGATGTCTGGATAAAGAAAATGTGGACTATATATACCATGGCATAACACTTAGACATAAAAAAGGAGTGAAGTAATGTCATTTACAGCAACTCGGATGGAGCTGGAAACCATTATCCTAAGTGAAGTATCTCAGAAATGGAAAAACAAGTATCACATGTAGTCATAAATGGGAGCTAAATAGTGGATATATATATGGTCATATCGAATGGTTAATGGACTTTGGAGACTTAGAATGGGGGGAGTAAGGGTACAATGTATACTATTCAGGTGACAAATACACTAAAAGCCCTGACTTCACCACTATACCATTTATCCATGAAACAAAAAAACATTTTTAGGGCTGGGCTCAGTGGCTTATGCCTGTAATCCTAGCACTCTAGAAGACTGAGGCTGGAGGATCACTTGAG
>NW_012153363.1:109973-111563 GCF_000956105.1 Propithecus coquereli | reverse complement strand
TTTTAGAAGAAAAATTACAACTTTTAAATTTATATGTTTTACTTTACAGTTTACATTCATTTCTTTTCACTTAATATTAAAAAAATGTATTCAGCAAATGTCTAAGCATCTAATCCTGGTCATATAGTGGTGAAGACATATGACATAACCTCTTCCCTGAAGATGCTTGTAACTTTGCAGAGAGAAGTTGTAAACTAAGCAAAGTTGGGAATAACTAAAATAGTCAGTATATTTTATTTAGGTCAAAATATAATGCTTTTATTCATCCTTGTATTGATTAAGTCAATACATTTATTTTCAAATGTATATGACAGGTAATATGTTAGGCACTGAATATATATCAATGGAAAAAATAATTCAGAGACAGTGTTTTGACTTATGCAGTTTAATATGAAATGTAGGAAGGTGCAAAATTAGTCAAATAAAGATGCAAATACAATCCATGATATATTCAATTAAAGGACTGAAAAAACAAGGAGAAATGTTAAAAAAAAATCAGGCATTTTCTTATGCATTTGTCTGTCTGGAAAGGAGAACTGAATGAAGAGGTGACATCAGCCATTTCCAATAAATGAAATCATGTTTATTATTAGAGTATTGCATGTATTAGAAGAGGAGATGAAAATAATATTAATATACTTGAAGGAATTGAAATAAGGGACTGAACATTTTTATAGCATAAATTAAGATGATCTAATTTATAGTTTAAGATAAATATTCTTCTTTTTGTTATGTGGAGAAGAATTTGGAGAGTAGAATAAAAAAATGCAGGGGCTCGTAAGTATAATATATATAAACTGTAACATATACCTTTTAACTGTGCAGTTCGATGAGTTGAAAATATATATTTACCCATGTAACCAGAACCACAATCAATATACAGACTATATCTTCCCTCACCTCCAAATCTATCATTGTGTTCTTTTGTAATCAACTCGCACTCCAATCCCCAACCCAAACAACCTATGATCTGCTTTCTGTCACTATAAATAAATTCTACCTGTTCTAGAATTTCACAGAAGTAGAATAATACAGTACATGTTTGTTTCTGGCTTCTTGAACTCAGCCTAATGTTGTTGATATTCATTTTTTTCTTTTTTCATCAGTAGTTGGTTCCTTTTCATTGCTGAGTATTATTCCATTTAACGGATGTTTCTTTTAAAGATGTTTCATTTATGTTTTATTTCGTTCCATTTAACTTGATTTTAAGATTGATATTATTCTTTAAACCTTAGTGGTTTAAAACAACACAAATTTATTATCGCACGGTTTCGTTGGTCAGAAGTCAAGTTTGACTTGGCTAGTTTCTCTCTTCAATGCTTCACAAGACCAAAATTAAGATATCAGTTAGGGAGAGGTTCCAGGAAAAATTCACTTTTTGAATTCAACCAGGTTATTGACTGAATCCAGTTTTTTGAAGCTGTAGAACTGAGGTCTTCTTTCTTCCTGATTGTTTTACTGATGGCTTTCCTTAGTTCTTAGAAGCCTTTCTCTAGTTTTTGCACATTATCCTCTATTTCAAATTCAGCAGCAATGCATGAAATCTTTCTCATATGTGAAATCACTCTGACTTCACTTTCTGACACATAC
>NW_012153363.1:100644-100990 GCF_000956105.1 Propithecus coquereli | reverse complement strand
TTAAAATTAAGTATTCTAAGCAAATTTATATGTCATAACTATATACTGAATTTTCTACACATTATCCTTTTAGTTTGACAAAATAAAACAGAGTAAGTTTAGAGAAACTGGACAAGTAAATTCATTTCTAAAAAGTGTTGACAAATCTCACATGGGGACCAGTTTTCCAATAGCTTATTTTGAGATGCAGTTTGAAATTTGTCTCTCTACTAGTTTCATTTTTAGCTCCAGAATCTCAAACCTCTTTTGTCGTTTCTTATAATGAAGATTTGGAGAGGGTTTGTGGAGAATGATATATATGATAGCATGAGAGATGCTGTACTATGACCACTGAGGTGTAGTGGTG
>NW_012153363.1:92660-92962 GCF_000956105.1 Propithecus coquereli | reverse complement strand
ATACTATATTATACCAGCAGAATGGCTACTATTAAAAAGTTAAAAATAACAGATGTTGGTGAGGACGCAGAGAAAAGGAAACACTTATCCACAGTTGGTGGTGACATAAATTAGTACAACCTCTATGGAAAACAGTATGAATATTTCTCAAAGAACTAAAAAGAGAACTACCATTAGATCCAGCAATTGCACTACTAGATATGCAACTCAGAGGAAAAGAAATTATTGTATCAAAAAATTATTGGCACTTGTATGTTTATCACAGCAATTATTCACAATAGCAAAAATATGGATCAACCTAA
>NW_012153363.1:90522-91356 GCF_000956105.1 Propithecus coquereli | reverse complement strand
TTAAAATGCCAATCTCATTTTTTTTACAGAATTAGAAAAACCAATCCTAAAATTCATATGGAACTAAAAAAGAACCCGGATTTCCAAAGCAATTCTAAGCAAAAAGAGCAAAACAGGAGGTATCATATTATTTGACTTTAAATTATACTACAATGTTATCATAATGAAAATAGCATGTATTGACATAACAATAGACATATAGATCAATGGAAAAGAATACAGAACACAGAAATAAAGCCACGTACCTAGAGCCAACTAATTTTTGACAAAGTAGATAAAAACATACACTGGGGAAAGGACACCCTATTCAATAAATAGTCCTGGGAAAATTGGATAGCCTTATGCAGAAGAACAAAACTGATCACTATCCCTCACCATATACAAAAATTGACTCAAGATGGATTAAAGACTTAAATGTAAGACTTGAAACTAAAACGTTCTAGGAGAAAAACTGGGAAAAACTATTTTGGACATTGGCCTAGGCAAAGAATTTATGACAAAGACCTCAAAAGCAAACACAGCAAAAACAAAAATAGACAAATTGCACTAAATGAACAAAAAGGCTTAGGCACAGCAAAGAAAATAACCAACAGAGTGAACAAACAACCTACAGAATGGGAGAAAATATTCACAAACTGTGTATCTGACAAAGGACTGATATCCAGAACCTACAAGGAACTCGAACTCAGCAAAACAAACAAAGAAACAAAAAACTAATCCTATTCAAAAGTGGGCAAAAGAAATGAGTATACATTTTTCAAAAGAAGACATACAAATGGCCAAGAAACATATGAAAAAATGCTCAACATCACTAATCATCAGAGAAATGCAAAT
>NW_012153363.1:89860-90472 GCF_000956105.1 Propithecus coquereli | reverse complement strand
CCAGTGATTTTCCCAGATTGAAGTTAAATGACCTTGGCTGCTTCTCCTGATGTCGACCATCAATGTCATTAGGAATGTGATTGATGGTGTGTTTTATGATGTCTACCTGATGTTTCTTATTTTATGGCTCAACATTTCATAACCGTAATTTATTATCTGAGTTTAAATTTCATCAAGCTTTTAGATAAATTTTATAAATTCTGTGAGAGTTAGTTTCCCAGCAGTTATTCTTTGAGGACCCTCTCACTGGTTGCTTGATTGCTACATAAGCACTCCAGACTGAAAGACCTGCTTGTGAAAGGTTAAAAAAAAATCTTCTTATGCTGAATTTCTCCTGGCAGTTCAAGGTTTCTTAAGATGATAACTAATCTATCCTCCAGTACATGAAAAAGTTTAGTATAGGACTCACTTATGCTTCAATGTACAATAGGGTAATGTGACATTTCATCTTCTCACTGTCTTCTGTATTGCAACTCACTTATTCAAAAATCACATTTCATTCCACTATGAAACATTCTTTACACTTTGCTTATTTCTGGCTTATATTTCTTTCTGTTTTTCTCATCACTAAATAAACTTTATTGAATATCCTTTCTCTATTTCCTATACGAC
>NW_012153363.1:79836-80509 GCF_000956105.1 Propithecus coquereli | reverse complement strand
CCTTTTCTCACTGCTTATATGTTATGTTTAACTACATAGAGCAGCTTTTGTACCCCCAGAAACAACTCTGTATACCTTCTTTCTTAATCATAAAATTCTCAGTCTAATGTATACTAGACCTCTACCCCAGGACCTTTAAGTCCCATGGTAACTACATAGAGCAGCTTTTGTACCCCCAGAAACAACTCTGTATACCCTCTTTCTTAATCATAAAATTCTCAGTCTAATGTATACTAGACCTCTACCCCAGGACCTTTAAGTCCCATGGTAATATGTTCTACATTCTGTTGTTATTTTTTTAATTGTAATTCTATCTAATATACAGACATACCTTGGAGACAGTGTGGGTTCAACTCCATCCAGATCACTACATAAAGAAAATATCACAATAAAATGAGTCACACAATTCTTTTTGGTTTCCCAGTGCATAAACAAGTTATGTTTACATAATACTGCAGTCTATTAACTGTGCAATAGCATTATGTCTAAAAAAAGTACATGCCTTAATTAAAATATACTTTATTGCCCAAAATGCTAAAAATCATCTGAGTTTTCAGAAAGTCATAGTTTTTTCTCAGGTGGAAAATCTTACCTCATTGTTGATGGCTGCTGACTGATCAGGGTGGTGGTTGCTGAAGGTTAAGGTGGGTGTGGCAATTTCTTAAAATAGGAC
>NW_012153363.1:77857-78240 GCF_000956105.1 Propithecus coquereli | reverse complement strand
GTATTATTAAAAGACATATCATAACTTGGTTTCTCAATTACATAGCACTTTATTGTAAGTTTCAGAACCTTCAGATAGAACCTTCTGATCACCACTTCAGTGTCACCACTCTTATTGTTTTGCTTTGGATTATTACTGTATTTTACACTAAATCATAGATTCAAACTCATTCTCAAGGGGTAAAAATCTGTTTTTCACAAAAGATATTGTATGAAAGATAGAGAACACTTATTTATGTTTAAAACACATGACTTGTATATTAAAATGTAAGACAGACATTTGGCTATTTTTCTAGCATTCTTACCAAGACCACAGACCTGTAAAACTAAAAAACAAGTTATCTGCTTCTGAAATACAATAGTAAGACAGCCATAGGATAGAAA
>NW_012153363.1:68269-69971 GCF_000956105.1 Propithecus coquereli | reverse complement strand
GGGTAAAAGTAGGCAGTGAATTTAAGAGGAAATTCAGAGTAATGAATGAAAGCTAGTTATAGGACTATGGCCATATCATTATTCCTGAGTTTGATAATATATAGGATTAAATTCAAAACACTTGTTTGTGAATGACCACCAGATTCTATGTTAGTCGTTAATGATGTAGATATTAAAGGGCTTTCAGCCCTTTTTTTCAAAATCAGGTAGTTTAATGGAGGAGACAGACACGTAAAGCATTCTTTTAGTCCATTGTGGTATATGTAAATATAATCCAGATTTTAGCTGGGGTTTCTCCGACAATTGAAATCTAGATGTGATTTAAATTAACCCTATTCATAGTCTGTACAAGGTTTCTCCAGATACTTGAAGGCTTAAATTACATCATGAGCATCTCTGGCTTTTCTTTTTAACCCTGTCGTAACGTATATGCTTCAATCCACACTTTGGTCTTTTGTTTCTCATTTGGCATAGAATGGAAGTTGGATCTCAGGCCCTCTTCATAATTAATATAGACAAATCCTCCAAAATAACCAAACTAAAAAGAACAAAATCATTTACCTGCCCCTACCTATGCCACATATCTTTAAGTTGTTTTGGGGGGTGAGACGCAGGGGATTTGCATAGCAACATAGTGAATAATTTTGAGCTTTAGACATCCCAGTTCTCAAAAGTACTGCAGCCACCTTGCCATGATGCTAAGCTAATCCACTATTCTCCTCCTCTTTTCTCTACTCTAACCTGCTTCTAAATTCCTTTTCTTTTTTAATATAGAGAGGCCTAACTATCTCTTTTATTGCCTATCTCCTCAGGCAATTACTTTATATCACGAACTCTCCTTTATTTAAATTGACTTATAATAGTGTTTTACTACATACCAAGTGTTATCTCCTTATGAGAATTTCTCTTAACAGCATCACTGATTTTTTTTTCATGTAGCCTCAAGTTAATATAAATAAATACATGAAAATAAACATTAGCAATAAAATAATAATAGCTAACATATATTGAACCCTTAAAATATGCCTGGCAACTTTAGAATCACATCCAAATAAAATATATAACCCAAGATGTAGATATTACTATGATATTTTCATTTTGCACATTATTTTTTTTAATGCACTGACATTAGAAAATCTTGCAAAAGCAAACTTAGTCCAGCAAAACTGTATGGAATTTGGGGAAACGATGTCCTTTAAAAAATGGCACATTTAATTTTAATTTTGAAATATATCAGGAGTATCCAAAGGATATAAAGTGTATGTGGGAATTTATGAAGAGGGAATTTTAATCGCGAAGACATTGAAAACAGGATGGTTGATATGGGGAGGCATACAGATCTCAAAATTCCTTGAGTATTACTTACAATGGTAAGTAGGTATTAAGTGGTGAAGAATATGGATTGAAGATACAATCAGAAGCTAGAGCATAACAGACTTACTTAGAAGGCAGCATAAGGGATATTAATATTTATCTTGTAACTCTTCATATGCTGATGAAGGGGTTTTTGCCATGCATAAAGACTTCTAAATTATTTTGACAAAATAAACGTACTTTCAAAGTGTGATAAAAATAGGAGAAAAGCAAGATGATATTCAAATAATACCACTAAAAATGATGATATCAAAGAAGAATATGTGAGACTATTATAATGGTTTAGCAAACAAAGAAAAATCTTAATGTTTAATACCAGTTATGTTAT
>NW_012153363.1:66599-68219 GCF_000956105.1 Propithecus coquereli | reverse complement strand
TGGAAAAATGCCTGTTTGTAGAACTGGAGCAAGAAATATACACGATGGGCCTGGGGCATTTTTCAGTGCCAGAAAGTAAAAAGGATAAAAAAAGTTGGGGTGTGTTAAGGGCACAAAAGAGCAAACTGACAGAGCTCCCAAAGGCCAAAGCTGAAGCAAGTAAGCAGCAACAAAAAGTAGTTTTGATTATAACCAAAAGTATAAAGTAAATATCCGTAAGTCCATACTGATATGATGATATATACAAAGGATTGAATAAACAATTAAATGGAAGAGCATGGACAAATTTTCCATGTAGAATCATTCCAAATAATTTATAGATAGAGATATTTGGCCTTCTAAAAGGTGGAACATAACCACCCATGTCTTAAGGTTGGCTGCATGTTATGACTTCCTTCTAAAAATTACAGTGGGGTAAGGAGGAAAGAGAATAATTTTCTAGTGGAGAAACTTGACAATCTCATCCACAGACAGGACAACATCAACAGTAATAAATCACGTTGATAGTGTGTGTCCCTCATATCAAGTGTAAATAATGACGCTTTGTGGTCTTCCTCTCAAAAATCCACAACCTGATTTCAATCATAAGAAGAGTATCTGACAAATCTCAATTGAGAAGCATTCTACAAATACCTGACCAGTACTCCTGAAAACCGTGAAAATTATCAAAAATAAGGGAAGTATGAAAAACAGTCATTGCCAAGAGAGGCTTAAGGGGACCTGACAACGAAATGTAATGTGGTATCCTGTATTGTATTCTGGAACAGAAAAAGCACATTAGGTACAACTAATGAAATTAACAATCATTCATCCCTACTGGTTCATTAATTGTAACAAATTCACCATGCTGCTATAATATGTTAATAATAGGGGAAACTGGATGTGCGGTACATGGGAACTCTCTGTAGTATCTTCACAAATTTTGTAAACCTAAAATGAAATGAGCAATACATTTAATATTACAAAATTAATTGTAAAACATTTGAATCATACAGCCATAACCATCAACCTGACAATAGATTTTCTATCAATCACACAAAGTGTTAGAAGAAAAATTTCATAGAGAAATTATTTTAAACATATAACTGCATACACTAATAAATCATCCCTATATCATGCATTTTTGTAGAACTCATTCTACCTTTCAGTGAATTTATATAGGGATATATTCAAGCCAAATTATACATAAAAATTGGTAGTATATGACACAATATATAGAAATTTCTATCTGCTCAAGAAATGAAATGAAACGAAGTTTCAGGATGATACTTTTGCAGCAAGCTCATAGATGAGATTTTACTGCTTAAAGAAGAGGATAGCAGAAATCTGGAATGAGTGACCACCAAATTAGAGATTTCCATGCAAAAGAGAATATAACTCAATGATGGATATATCCAGAGACCTACTAACTGGACATTATTATTTGTCAATAATATAAATTTAGAATTTAGAAAATTAAAATAACAGGAAATCAAAAAATTGGTCCCAAAGTAATGATTTCAACATGTCCAGAACTAGAATGTGTCATTATTTTCAGTATTGATAAGTTATTGATATATATTTTTTCTATAAGAAATCAAGCATGTTGACATTGGGCATTGGGAGAAGGAATTGTTATGC
>NW_012153363.1:54364-55883 GCF_000956105.1 Propithecus coquereli | reverse complement strand
TTATCTTTTTATTTTTTAGCCATACATATTGTAGATCACAAGGTCACTGGTAAAAAGTGAAAAAAAATATATGTATAGTTGATAGAACATCGACCAACCATAAAAATTAATAGATGATAGATGACAGATAGATCTATCTACAGGACTCTTTTTATTGTGCTTCACTTTATTACTCTTCTCAGATATTGTGTTTTCTACAAATTGAAGATTTGTCGCAAGCCTGCATTGAGCAATTCTATTAGTGTCATTTTTTCAACAGCATGTTCTCACTTCATGTATCTGTGTAACATTTCGGTAACGCTGACAATATTTCATACTCTTTAATTATTATTGTATCTTTCATGGTGACCTGTGATCAGTCATTTCTGATGTTACTATAATAATTATTTTGGGGCACCTTGAGCTGTACCCATATAAGACGATAAATATATGTGTGTGCTGGCTGCTCCACTGACTGGCCATTGCACTCTTTGTCTCCTTTTCCTTGAGCCTCCCTATTTGGTGAGACACACAATATTGAAATTAGGCCAATTAATAATCTTGCAATAGCTTCTAAGTGTTTAAGTAAAAGTAAGAGTTGCACATCTCTCACAGAAAAGTTTGAAGCTCGCAGTGGTTAGCATATAAGCTTTAAGGAAAGAAGCCATGCCAATCACATAAAAGTACAAATAGAAACCGCAAGTTTTAATAGAGAAGCTGCAACAAGCTATCCAGAAGATCTAGCTAAGAAAATTGACAAAGGGGGCTACACTAAACATAAGATTTTCAATGTAGACAAAACAACCTTCTATTGGAAAATGATGCCATCTATGACATATCACAGCTAAAGAAGAGATATTAATGCTGGCTTCAAAGCTTCAAAGGACAGGCTGACTCTCTTGTTAAGGTCTAATGCACCTGGTGACTTTAAGTTGAAGTCAACGTTCATTTACTTTTCCAAAAATCCTAGGGTCCTTAAAAATTACGTTAAATCTACTCTGTGCAGTATAAAAGGAACAATAAAGCCTGCATGACAGCACATTTGTTTACAGAATGGTTTACTGAATATTTTAAGCTCACTGCTGAGACCTACTGCTTTGGAAAAACAAAACAAAACAAAAAAACTTTCCTGCTTTGGAGAGGCTGTTGAGGATTAAAAACATACTGTTAAATTCAGAGCAGGAGTTTTAGATGCCTCAATTGTAAAAGTATATATGACATTTAAGAAATTAGGTAAAAGGAGGGGGCACAGAGACCATTATACTCATGAGATTCCCTGTGATAATGGCTGCATAGGAAAAGTTGTACTTCCAGAGTATCTGAATTAATTCAATCCTCGTACTCCCTGCCATGAAATTAAAAACTATATCTATTGCTATTTTTCAAATGTTTTGCTGAGTGATCTATACCAAAGATGCTAAAATACGTAGGTAATGTCTAGATTCCAATTTATAATGACCTACATCAGAACTCAAAGTTTTACTCTATATAGTTTGCAAAATTATTCTTGTAATTTAATATTGCTTCCCTACTTGTTTAG
>NW_012153363.1:53213-54314 GCF_000956105.1 Propithecus coquereli | reverse complement strand
CAAGAATGAACTCTAATATACACTATGGACTCTGGGTGATAATGCTGTGTAAACGTAGGTTCATCAGTTGTAACAAATGTACTATTCTGATGGAGCACGTTCATAATGGAGGAGGTTATAATGCGTGGGGTCAGGGAGTGTACAGGAAATCTTTGTACCTTCCACTCAAGTTTGCTGTAAACCTAAAACTTTTCTAGGAAAGTAAAGTCTATTTTAAAAAGATGTGAAGGTAGCAAACATATCCATTATCAGCACGAACCCATATTGTTTCAGAATTTTTACTTCTCATTACCATAGCAATTCTGGCTCCCAAAAAGGGGTACTTACCTTAGTTAATACAACTATGTTTCCAATAAATTGGCCAACCCTCAGGAAAGTTTGGATTACTCAAGTTTGTGATCTAATGGTTTATAAAAGAGGTTATTACTGGCTGGGGTTAGCGATTCTGGCAAACATAATCAATTCAGGTTTGCTGCTATGCTGTGGTGACAGATAAGACCATAGCTATTATATTTTTTTCCATTTCATCAGTACTTTCCAGTCCTATCCCTATGGACACACTGCACTTGTGCCTGTTGAACAAACTTGGTTAAGAAAGTACATTTACAACAAGCTGACTCTCATCCCTTTGATTATTAAGGGACATTTGTGCAAAGAATGTCTTCTAATGAGCATAACTATGAAAAAATATACTTTGTGTTTATTCTAAGAGATATGAGTCTTCTCCAGATATCCTAGTCGCCATTCTTTTAATCTTGAATTTCCAAACCCTAACCAGCCAGCCAGTCAATCCATTATTACTGTCCATTAGTCACTGCCCAAAATCTGTGTCTCTGTTCACATTTTCTTCCTGACAGTGGAAATCATATATTTTGCTCAAAGTTCTTCCCAGTGGGAAGTTTACTTTTAACGCTGTTTTTCAAAATCAACCCTGAATAACACTTTTTCAGCAGCCATCGAATTCTAAACGATGCCAATTTGACATGGAGACTCAGCTGTAAACCAGGGCTGTCTCCTCCTCCTCCTCCTTCTTTTCTTCTTCTTCTTCTTCTTCTTCTTCTTCTTCTTCTTCTTCTTCTTCTTCTTCTTCTTCTTCTTCTT
>NW_012153363.1:40516-41743 GCF_000956105.1 Propithecus coquereli | reverse complement strand
AATAAATATTCCTGCATATTTTGAGCTGCCTATATTTTTAATGAGTAAGACGAACACAAACATTATTTTAGGCTATGGTCTGTGACATCTGCCTTGTTTCTTCATATTTAACAATAATGTGGGTATCAAAAACCCACCCTAACTTCATACTGTGTATCCAAAAGTTTGAAATGCCATTCCTTCGACACTGAGTTCTAGATGTTTAGAGTCATTTTAGGTAAACATGAAATGTATGAAATTAGGTCTAAATCTGAGTCAAGAGTATTATTGAACAAAAAGTCAGTGAAAAAGATCTCAGAATTTCAAGTAACATGTTGTTAGGGTGCAATTAGGGGAGGCGGAAGCCTCAGCAAGGAGGTGGGTGAAGGGCGGAGTTTCTTCCAGACTGCAATGGTTGATTAAGCAGGATTAAACAAAGAAATCCATGGACGCGAAGAATAAGAAAGGGGATGATTAATCACAACAATGGGAAGTTGTGGTTAAGTGACTTTCCCTCACACAAAGCATAAAGAAATGATAAATGAAGTTCTGCCAGTCAAAACAAAAGTCTCTTTTTGTTAATTTTAGAATACTACAGAGGTTCAAACGTTTTGGTTACATAAATTTCTTTTTCACCATTTGAATTAAAGTTATAAATGCTCCCATCCCTCAGATAGTGTGCATTGTACCCATTCGATGTGAATTTACCCTTCCTCTCTTCCCCCCCTGGCACTTGCTTGATTTCCAATGAATGTTATTTCCATATATGCACTTAAGTGTTGATCAATTATTACCAATTTAGTGGTGAGTACATGTGGTGTTTGTTTTTCCTTTTTTGTCATACTTCACTTAGAAGAATGGGCTCCAGTTCCATCCAAGTTAATGCAAGAGGTTTCAGTTCACCATTGTCTTTTTTTGGCTGAGTAGTACTCCATAATATACATACACCACATTTTATTAATCCACTCATGTACTGATGGGTACTTGGGTTGTCAATTATGCTGCTATAAATATTCGAGCGCAGATGTCTTTTTAATAGAATGTCTAAAACAGAAAGATTCTAAACAGCAACACAAGCATGCAAAAATATAAACTTTGCTGTTAAAGGGGAATATATAGACAACTAGAGAATACTGAAATACCGTAATGGTGCTGTGTAAAGTACATTTAATTCTAGAATAGAATTTAAAAAACAACAGAAGATGCATAATAACTATAACTATAAAACTATATTATTGAATACATAAT
>NW_012153363.1:39231-40466 GCF_000956105.1 Propithecus coquereli | reverse complement strand
ATTGCTTCTTCTTTGTATGGTTAATTCTCACTCATCCCTCATGTTTCAGCTTTAATGGCACATTTTTCACCTTTGCACCTTTCTCTGCCACTCCTTCAGTGAGGTTAGTGAGCCGTCTACATCACCAGAAAATGTTTTATCTTACACTATCAGTTTTATATGACATTATCAGATTTCCCTTTTTTATATTCAAAATGAGTATTTACAGCAACCTTTAGCATTCCTTATGAGAATATATAAAAACAAGCTGTACACAGATCCTAAACAAACAGTAATTGCTTATGACCTCATTAAGAGGATCTTTTGTCAAGAAGGAGCTCTTCCATCGAATGTCTTTATTTTTGCTTTCCAGTATTACTTAAAATACACAGAGAATCAACAGGGGTTACATATCATGCACCTTAGATTCCTTGAACATAACCTTCCTCTAATATGTCTATGTCACCTGTGTTTACCCTGCTATCATATGTCTAGGGGAAAAGGTATATATTTACTAGCACTGTAGCAAATATTATTTCTCCATTTTTTTCAATGTCTGGGATTGGGGATTTACAGGGTTCTTCAAACATTTCTCTCCAGCATTGCTGCCTGGGGGTGTCTCTTATGTGCTCTCAGCCACCGTTGTCAGCACCAACATTCTAGATCTACTATTTTCCACTTTTTTATTTCTCTTTTGGTTCTGGCTCCTATTCCCAGTGGTTATATTTATTGCAAAACATACATCTTTACTGCTGGCAGCTGCTGCAGCACGTTATGTTAATGCCTACAGAACTGCAGACAGTGCCAATGCAGAAATGTGCAGAAGCTGCTCCCCCGTGTCTTCGTGTCTTTGTGGTGTGTTACCATCCACAATGGTTTAATTCTTCCACAGCAATGATGGTAAGTTCTAATGTTTCACAGAGACTTTTTAGTGAACCGCATCTCTTAGGTTTTCACTGGCTGTTCTCTCTCCCAGGAATTCAGATCCACGTCTACAGGAGTTAGAATGGAGAATTAAATTTATACATTTGTGCAGCCATTTGCTCATTCAGTTGACATACTTTTATCAAGTTTCTATAAAGTGCCAGGTACATTGCTAGGCAGTGAGAACACAATGAAGATTCTACTCCCTGCCAAATCAAGTGTACAGTCCAGTTTAGCAGAAGAAATAACTATTCAAGCTAAATATTTAGAGAATACAATATTTGCCAGACATTCAGAATGGAGTAATAAATGAAATTGACTAAGCCCCTGCT
>NW_012153363.1:35961-36528 GCF_000956105.1 Propithecus coquereli | reverse complement strand
AAAAGTATTATATAAGCCCCCTGGAAATGATAAAGAAAATACCTGTGGGAGACATGCGAAAGAAAGTGAGTAAGGAATCAAAGTATGTTTACATAAAAATTTAATGAAACACAAAGGAATGTAGCAAGACAAGAAAAGAGGGACAAAATACCTAAAGGACAGACAGAAATAACAAAATGACCAAAGTAAGTCTTTGCCTATAGTAAGTACTTTAAATTTAAATGATTTAAGCTCCAAAAGCAAGAGACATAAAGTGGCTGTATAGATTAAAAAAAAAAATACAACTGTATGCTCTCACACTATATGTCTATATGCTCTTACCTTAGATGTAAAAGCACACATGAGATTCAAGTGAAGGGGTGAAAAGATATTTCATGTAAATGGTAACCAAAGAAGAGTAGGTGTGGGCACACTTATATCAGATTAAATAAGTTTTAAGCCAAAACTGTCTCAAGAGACGATGAAAGCTCTTCAATAATAAAATACAGGGTTAATTCACCAAGAAGAGACAATAATTTTAAATACATATGTACCTAACATCAGAGCACTCAAATATATGAAAAAAAA
>NW_012153363.1:33943-34319 GCF_000956105.1 Propithecus coquereli | reverse complement strand
CTCTAGTCAGAGCAGAAATAAGAAAAAGAAATAAAAGCCTCCAACTGGAAACGAAGAAACAAAATTATGTCCATTAATAGATGACATGATCTTATGTGTAGAAATCCCTAAACATTCCATAAAATAACTGTTCTATCTAATAGACAAGTTTAGCAAAATTGCAGGATACAAAATCAAGACAAAAACCAGTTGTGTTTCTACACTAAAAATGGATAATCTAAAAAGGAAATTAATAAAACAATTCAATTTATATTAGCATCAAAATGAACAAAATACTTAAAAATAAACTTAATTAAGGAGGCAAAAAGCTGATACATTGAAAACTATAAAACATTGCTGAAAGAAATTAAAGGCATAAATAAATGAAAAGACATAA
>NW_012153363.1:33572-33893 GCF_000956105.1 Propithecus coquereli | reverse complement strand
GAAAAGGCAAGCAACAGAATGGAAGAAAATATTTGCAAGACATACATCAGATAAGAGGTTAACATCCAGAATTTATAAAAAACTTCTGTAACTCGACAACAAAATATCAAATAATCCAATTAAGAAATAGGCAAAAGTTTTGGACAGATATTTCTCCAAAAAAGTAATAGAAATGGACAAAATTTACATTAAAATATGCTTAAAATCATAGTCAGAGAATTGCAAATTAAAACAGCAGTGAGGCATTTGTTCACACCTGTTAAGAAGGCTACTATAACAAAAATCAATGGCGAATATATGGAAAAATTGGAACTGTTGCAT
>NW_012153363.1:33077-33339 GCF_000956105.1 Propithecus coquereli | reverse complement strand
GGTTACGAAGGGCTAGGGGAAGGGGAAGTGAGGAAAGTTGTTCAATGGGGGAATATTCATCCTTATAGAAGAAGGAAATCCTGGCATATGCTATAATATGAATAAACCTCAAAGACATTATACTAAGTGAAATAAGACCATTAAAAAGACAAATACACGATTCTACTTATATGATGTATCTAAGATGATCAAACTCATAAAAACAGACAGGAAAATGGAGGTTTTCAGGAGCTGGGTTTGGGGGAAACAGGAAGTTGTTCAA
>NW_012153363.1:30688-31294 GCF_000956105.1 Propithecus coquereli | reverse complement strand
AGCTTTCTCCATAATCCAAAGGTTACCATGCCTCAAAATTCTAGGACATAACATTATATGTCTCTGTGGTTTGGCAAGCTGACAAGAGAAATAAAAGGGAGGGTAATTAAAATGGTGAATAGAAATTAAAAGAGCTAAGAGAAAAAGCATAAATATGAAAAGAGGTAAAAGAACGTAGAGGGCCTTGCAAAAATGATGCTTGATTGTACGAATGTGGTTGTCCTGCCTGCCCACGTGGTAGCTATTTGGTATCACACTCTATCTTTCACTCCTTAAAACTCTGGCATGGCTTTAAACTGAGAGCCACTGAAGATATCACAGCTACCCTCTCCTCTGACTTTGCCTTGCACTTCCCAGGCCTTTGCCTTTTTTTTTTTTTTTTTTTCCTGAGACTTAATTCTCTTCAGTCTCAAAGGTGCTGACATAATGGACAAATTTGCCAGGCTGTAGGAGGAGCTTAGCAGTTCAGGCTCCTGGCTCATCATTACCAATTCCTCATAAAAGGATGCTTACCATGCTTAAGAATTGTTTCAGAATTAAGTTCTGTAAGTAATAAATATCCACAGGCAGGCTACTTGGAAGTAGATATAAATCAGTGTCATGGAG
>NW_012153363.1:29892-30200 GCF_000956105.1 Propithecus coquereli | reverse complement strand
CTTCTTCTCTTGTCATGTGACACACCTGCTCCCTTTGCACCTTCCACCTTAATTGGAAGCTCCCTGAAGCCCTCTTCAGAAGCAGATGCTGGTATCATGCTTCTTGTATAGCCTGCAGAACCATGAGCCAAATAAACCTCTCTGCTTTATAAATTACTCAGCCTCACATATTTCCTTTATAGCAATGTAAAATAAGTACTGAAACAGTTACTTACAGTATTTTAAGTATTTTTAGTTGAGGCAATAGTGAGTATGTAAATGAAATTAGGAACCACAATATTTAGTATAAATTGATAAAAATATAAAGA
>NW_012153363.1:28213-29842 GCF_000956105.1 Propithecus coquereli | reverse complement strand
GGATAAATACCCAGGAGCGCAATTCTTTGGTTGCATAAAAATTACATACTTAGTTTTATAAGAAATTGCTAAATTGTTTTGCAGAGTAGCTATCCCATTTTACATTCCCACCAGAAATTTAGGGGTGTTTTAGGTTCTGCATATCCTCACTAGCATTCGATATTGATACTTTTTAAAATTTTAGCCATTCACATAGATGTTTAGTGATATCTCTTTGTGGTTTTTATTTGCATTTCCCTAATGGATAATGATGTGCATTTCATCTGTTATTTCACAGCCATATACTTTTGAGTGAAGTATCTGTACTTCACTCTGTACTTCACTTAATATGTCTAATCAAGTCCTTATCCCATTTTTAAGTTGATTTATTTGTCTTTTATTATCATTGACTTGTGTTTTCCATATATGCTGGGTATAATTCTTTATCAGGTGTATGATTTTCAAATACTTTCTCCCTTTCTGTTAGTTGTCTTTTCACATTCTTGATGTTGTCTTTTGAAGCACAAAGATTTTAAGTTTTGAGACAAGTCTACTTTATCTTTTTTTTTAACGCTTGTTCTTTTGGTGTTATATCTAAGAAAACTTTATCTAAGTACACAAAGATTTACTCCTATATTTTCTTTTAAGAGTTTTATAATTTTAGCTCTTACATATATACCTATAATTCATTTTTAGTTAATGTTGTACATGATTTGAGGTAGAGGTTCATTTTCATTCAGTCTTTTACAAGTGGATATGCATTTGTTTCAGTACCATTTCTATTCTTTCTCCACTCAATTGTCTTGGCACCTTTGTAAAAAATCAATTGACTATAATGCAAGGGTTCTATTCTCTTAACTTGTGTGTGTATCTTTATGCCAGTACCACACTGTCTTGATTACTGTGGTTTTGTAGTAAGTTTTGAAATTGGGAATTTTGAAATTGGAAATTATCATTCATATCCATCATATGGTTTTGGAACCAAACTGGATTCTGTTCATCCAGCACGATAATGCCAGATACAGAAGCTGAGGGTTGCAGCAGGAAAAAGAGACATTTTTACTGCAGGGCACCATGCAAGGAGAACAAGCAGCTAACCCTTAAGCCCTGGACTACCCGATAACTTACAACCAAGGGATTTTAAATGCAGGGTACAGCAGACAGGTAAAATTGTAAATCAATACATGAAAGTTATACATTGTTCTAGTCTAAAAAGATGTGATATCCCAAAGTAAGGGGCATGGGTGGATTCAGAGATTCTAAGATTAATGGGAAGGAATGTTAAGATGTGTGTGTCAGGCCCTTCATGGGAAAATTTAGAACAGAATTTAATCCCTAAGTTTCCCTTTATCTACATTTTCCATTGAGTGTTGGTTTCTGAAAAACAACTGAGGAACATATGTTAACATGTCATATTTTTGTTTTCATATTCTTAGGGAACCACAACACCTCTTGACTCTGGCTCTCTTGGAGGGCCATTGTTCTCATCAGGTCATCTATTTACTTTTTAAGACTAGCCTGGTGCCTAAAACTTTTCCTGAAAGGACTCAAGATTTTCTTTTATTTCCATGCTTTGCTGGGGGCGAGAAACCCTGCATGCTCCTAAGAAGGGTCCCTGCTCCGCATCCATACAACTTTGTTCTTTTTCAA
>NW_012153363.1:23938-26587 GCF_000956105.1 Propithecus coquereli | reverse complement strand
AAAAAGGAAAGATTCTGGACCTGGATCCTGATTTGAAAAAAAAAGGAGTCATCTATAAAAGCCAAATGCAGAAACTTAATGTTAATAAATGATATCACAAAATTATCCTTTTCTTTTGATACGAAAATGATATGGGGTGATGTAAGACTGAATTCCAAAAACTCCAGCCTGGAGCAAAGGGCAGCCATGGTTACTTCCCATTATAAAAATCCAGGTTTCTTAAACTCAAGAGGAGTTCTCCTGTGATGGATTAAAGATCATTAAATATAAAATGTCCAATTGTGAACCAAAAGTGTAGTTTATTATATCTCAAACAAGAAGCAGTACAATTAAAGTAGGAGGCTAAACTATTGACACAGTTTTGCCATCTTAATGGTAGCTTGTTTATGCCAGCAGCAAAGAAGCCTGGAGAGTGAGTGTCGATGAAATCATGAAAGGTGTTTTCCACAGTTTGTTGAGAATTGAATATTTTTCCTTGCAAGAAGTGGTCCAAAGCCTGGAAGGAGTGGTAGTCATTTGGTGAAAGGTCTGGTGAATATGGTGGATGACAGAGAGTTTCCAAGTCCAGCTTCTGTAGTTTGAGCAGCGCTGTTTGTGGGACATGTAGTCAGGTGTTGTCTTGCAAGAGAATTGGCCTGTCTCTATTGACCGATCTCAGCTGCTTAATCAGAGGCATCCTTACCATTTCATCCAATTGGTTACAATAGACATCCACTGTGATGAATTGACCAGTTTTCATGTAGCTGAGGTAGATAATACCAGCGCCGGACCACCAAAGAAACACCATGAGCTTTTTTTGATGAATATTCGATTTTGGACTGTGTTTTGCCACTTCATCTTTATCCAACCATTGTGCCGAACACTTGTGATTGTCAAAAAGAATCCATTTTTCATCATACTTGATGAAATGGTGTAGAAATGGTTCACTTTTATATCTTGGCAACAAAGAAAGGCAAGCTTGGAGACAATTTCACTTCTGATGCTCATTTAAGTCTTGCGGAACCCATATATTCAGCTTCTTTATCTTGTCATTTTGTTTCAAATGGTCTAATATTATTGGAATAGTAACATCAAACCTTGCTGCTAATTCACGTGTAGGTTGAGATGGATTCACTGCCACTACTGCTTGCTGCTCTTCATTATTCACCTTGGTCTCAGGTCATCTACATGGCTTATTTTCAAGATTAAAATCACCAGAAGGGAACTTCTCAAATCATCAATGTACTATGCATTCATTAGCCACATCCTTCCCTAACACTTCCTTGATATTTCAAGCTGTTTGCACTGCGTTGGTTCCACGATGGAACTCATATTCAAAAATAATTTGCATCTTTAACTTATTCATTGCTCTAAAAAAATTTGAAAGATAATCACAAGCCAAAATGTGTGTTCGAAAGACTGAGGATGTACGTTCACAATAAACATAAAACAGGAAATGTCAAAGTGAAATATCAGAGATATCAATTGTCAAATTTAGTATTAATACTTAAGGAAATCAGACATTTTATACTTAACCTAATATCACACTACGCGTGCAAGTATCACTTGGGCAGATCTCTATTGCTTCCACAGAACGTAGGGGCAAGGAGAAATGACATGTATATACTGATGTCAGTGCTGCTTTCTGTGCCATGAACAATAAAGTTCTTTTTCTGTGACTCAGAAGTATTGTGTCTTCTGTCAGTTTCCATGAACCTGTACCAAGCTAACCTTTAAAAACTTCACATTCTGATACTATTACATTCTTTGAAAATCTCTGTGTTTCAATTTTTTTGAATAAAATGGTTTTAAAAAGTCCTTACAAAAAGTTTCTCTACTAATCCAAATATAGAAAGATTGAGAAGTTGGATAGGCCTAACTTGGTACTCTACTTAATCACATTTGGTTAGGGTGATTCTTTATAAAGAAAAAGGACTTCACAGACAATAAGAAGAAGGTAACTGGGGGAAAAAGATGGAGTGCAGTACTTAGTTGTAGACCCATAGCTGTGTGAACAAAGAGCAATAGACATGAACAGCAACATTATTTAAATTTGTATATACTTTTGAAAGTTCAGGAATTATTCATTTTGATTGCTTTTTAATTTTTCCTATAAAATTAAGAAGGTGTTTTCATGCTTATTTCAAAGAGAGAAGGAAAACAAATAGGACCATTATTTTTACATTATTTTTATTTTCGTAACTATTCACTCTGGCAAGACCTTTAAGGACAATGACAGTAACGACAGTGACCATTCTATTGTTTCTGAGTTTAATTTGAATAAATGAGATATGTCAATTTTAAGTACGATGTTAGCCTTAAGAATGAGAGATAATTTTTACATGATAAAGAAGTTTCAATTCATGCCCCATTTATTAGTTTCATTAATTAATGAATCACAAATTTTATTAAAATCATTCTAATTTTTCAAAATATTATTACAATCTTTTCTGAACCTTCAATAAAAGATTTTTCTTTAAAAATATTTTCTGTTCAGCTAGTTTTGGACAACAATAAACTTCACTTTTTATGGTGTAGTAATCTTTAAATAAATTGCTACATTTTCTAATGCTTAAATTATAAATTTTGCAACTTATCATAATATAATAATTATGCATTTTCAGTTTTTTCCTTATTACTTTTGATTTCAAAGTTGAATTATATTGAAAA
>NW_012153363.1:21283-22758 GCF_000956105.1 Propithecus coquereli | reverse complement strand
AAGATATAGAGAATTTATATAACTGTGTAACATGCCACTGTAACACATATTTTGTATGTATCGATATGTTTATATGTATTTTATATGTTTATATATGTGTACACATCTACCCATATACATTTTTGTATATGTGTACATAATCTCACATATATAAATATATGCATATATATGATTATATGGTCTCTAAGTCTCTTTTGAAGCTAATGACCATTTTTCTATGTAGCAATGAAAACAGAACTTTACTGAAATAGTTACATCATTTAATGAGAGATGGGAGAAATTAAGACAAGCAGTTCAAATAATTTGAGGAGTATAGTATATATCCTGCCTAAATTAAAACACATACTCAGACACAAATACAACATATGGGGGGAAGGCGGAGAGAGAGGCAGAGAGATGTGCTATTCTCATTTCATCGACAGAATAAAATGATCTTGGAAATAAGCCTAGTATTTTATTTTATTTTATTATTTGTTGAGCAATCTCACACTTAACAGTGTAAATATCTTTTGTACTTAAGAACGACTATCATTTGTGGTTAAAAATTACTTTTTATGCAGACAAGGCAGAATAGCAAGCTCTTATATTCCATCAAATGCTTACGAAATGTAACGGCAGTAGATATGCCATAAAATATTCTCTTCAGACTATTTGGCTTATGCTCTACTTCCATATTGGAAATAATGTTCCACTTTCTGAAACTCATGCTAACATTTAAAAACATTTAGTGAATTTGAATATTGCTGAATAGGTATTTTACTGTCCTCAGCGGTTTCCAGTTTTCCCCAATATATCAAAAGCAGGTGAAAACTATGTAAAACATTGTGAAAAATTCTACATGCCAGGAACAATTTAAATGTCAGAGACCAGACTGGTAATTTGATATGTGTAGTGGCAAATGTAATACTAAAGTGAGCTCTGGGCACCCCACTATTACTCTATTAGAAAAACAGAGCCCCACCTAGAGGTGGTAAAATCGATTTTATTTGAAAGAGAGAAAGAGAGAGAGAAGAGAAGGAGGGAGGGAGGAACTATTTCTGCCCCAAATAGAATGATCTCAATTGAAATTTGCTCTGAAGCTTGCTGACTCTTTTCTAATACAAAGAAAATAAAAGCATATCAAGGAATTTTTGAGATGTGTTCACTTTTCTTTAAGAGATATATTTTTGTTAAAACTTATGGGTCGAGTAGAACAGAACAAATTGAATGAATTTTATTCATTAATTCAGCAATGGTGTTATTATGTGCACTGCATTTCACGATGACCAGAATCTAATCACAAACATTTCTGATGTGATTTAACTGGAAAATCAACTTAAAATATGAGAATTTATGATATAAGTGCTTTGAAGGGGAAACTACAGTGTGCTAGAGGGGCTTATAAAAAGGACATTTATCCCAGCCTAAGATAGTCAAGGAAAGCTCTACAAAGGAAGTTAATATTTCCTCTCTGACCTAGTAGATTAATGGGATTA
>NW_012153363.1:19764-20143 GCF_000956105.1 Propithecus coquereli | reverse complement strand
AAATACAAACTTCTATATGTGAAATATAAGATTTCTGCCCCTTTGCCTCAAGGGAAATAAAATTAATTGGGACTAATACCCAACAAAGTATACATTTATTACTTCAAGATCCATTCTTTAAAATGTATTGAAAATGTTTCCTTGGAGTTAGAATTAGAAACATTGTATTTTTCTCATGAATTTCAATAAACATATTTGCAATTCACTGTTATAAGTAAAATATAGGTTTTATATCGGCATTTTTACTTTTTAAGTTATTTGATTTTTAAAGACATGATAAAGTGATTTTTTATATTTCAGATTTTTATGAAAAATGAAATAATCAAGTTCTTTATTTGGAATGAAATGAGCATATAAATTTAATACAATTTATAATTTT
>NW_012153363.1:16673-18074 GCF_000956105.1 Propithecus coquereli | reverse complement strand
AAGCATAGGACGTCCCTGCTGGCTTCCCCAGTGGCTATTATAAATTGCAAATGACCACCACTGGATCTGCAAAGAAGTTAATTTCCTGCAGGATAAATTTTGATCATTGTGGGATAGGAGAGAAAGGATGGTTCTGCAGATAAATTCCCCTTTCCATTCCTTTGATAGACTGTGTCTGTAAAGCCTACCCAGATGAGACCTCCATGCTGATTGACTGGCTCTTTCTCTTCTCAAGCAAGTAGACAATTTGGTACTGCACTGCTTCATATCTACTTCTCATTCTTCTCTGTTTAACCTCCTGTTTATCTCACTTTCTCTGTCTTGGCTTTGCACTTCCCAATAAAGCGTTAGCCTTAACCTTTGCATCAGTTTACATTTTTTTTTCCTTAAGTTAAGAAAAGATAAATAAAAGTTGAGCTCAGATGATCGGACATAGGCTGGGGATGGGTATAGTGAAAAAATATGAGAAACATGATAGAGTTGGAAAACACAGAGATATAGAGTAATTAAAGGTCTCCTCACAGTCATGACACAGGTGTAATTATAATTGGGTGTCAGGAATATTGAAATTATGTTCAACTGAAGTATAAAAAGTATATATCAGCATTGAGGATGTAGAAAAAAGTCTATTTTCTATCTATTCTTCACTCATTGCTTCTATGATAGATGAAGTCTGTTAGCATAGGTTGTTTGTTTAATAATCTAGATTGCTATGAAAGAAGCAAAGTCTCAATTATGAACCAGGAAGAAGATAATATTCTATAAAATGTTGAATTAGGTAAGTTTATTTAGAATAGATATAAGGTTTCCAAAAGGCATAGTGGGAATTGTGTAACGTGCTGCAAGTATGAGAAGCTTAGAAAAAGACGACTTGACTTCTGCTTCAGTACCCAATCTTATAGGGGAGAGTGCCATGAATGAAGGGTAATTACTAATTTTTCTACAATATTGTTTTTGTTGTTGTTGTTTATTCGGAATTGAATGAAATCCCAAGCAAGATCTGGCATGGTCTCAGACATGTGGGCTGCCTGAGACTGTGGGAGGATTATAACTGTGCTAACCAAGGCTGAACCCCATCTTCTGCTTTGTGCTAATGCCTTGATTAAGAATAGGTTCTTAAAAAGTTTTCTTTACATAAGAATCTCAGAAGAGAAGTGATAAGTCAAGATAACCTTAGATAAGTATGTAAGCTGATTCCTGATATGCTATCATACTCATAGATATGCAATTTTGCATTGAACAAAGGCTAGTATATAACTTTGATTATATGGACTTCATAGTGGATGGATATGAGGTCATTTCTTTAGAAATGATTCTGTAGAAGTTGTTATTAGAACTCTAAAACTTTAAACAACCTCTTTCATACTTCAATTTATAATATGTAGCGTTGACAACCATGAG
>NW_012153363.1:13415-15053 GCF_000956105.1 Propithecus coquereli | reverse complement strand
AACAATATACATTAAGAGGTGTTTAATCATGGGGGGTGCTATAAATATAACTGTGTTCTCCTTCATCTCTTTGAGAAAATGTAATCCAATTGAAGCTGAAGGGAGCACTTTTATATAACTTTATTGTCTTCATTATTTCCATACTATCTTGACCATTACAGTTGAACAACATTTGCTAATTGTTGTGAATTGCTGCCTGATATGTAAAAATTTGCCATTTCTTTTCTACTTTTAAATAAAGATCAAAATACTTTTTGTTGTATCAGGGGTGTGTGTAAGTGTATGTGTGTGTGAGAGAGAGAGTGTGTTCATATGTTCATGAGCATTTATAAGACTGTTGGAGTACATAAGCCTCTAGGAGAATTGCTATTTCGTATGCCCTACTCACTAAATCTATCCATTTCTTTCTTTTTTTTTCTTTTTTTTCATTTCTTAAGAGAAAGGTACATAGTCCTTCATATCTCCCCAGAGATACTGTGGTTCCTCTGCATTTGTTTTGGCATATTGTTTGTATATAATCAATGTTTTCTTTCTAAGGGTTTATATAAGATATTAGATTCAGGTCAGTAATTCTATCTCATAAAAAAGGAGACACCCCACAAACATTGGAATGTGTATCTAATGAATTTCAGAGAAGACACAAATGAAATAGTTGAAAATTGCTGAAACCTGTGTTTACTTTTCTTTTTTTTTTTAAGCTATATTTGACAAATTAGAATGCATTACTGAATTATTCAAGTGATCAATTGTTGAGGGGGTAATCCATTTCATTTAGAAGTGCAATAAAAAAAGCAATGCGATGGGTTATTGAAATTCCGTAAGGGTATATAAGGTTCAATATGCCAGATGAGGCACATTCTTTTGTCTTCTGCACCTCCCAAGACACTAATGTAATACAGAGTATAGAATTAGATAAAAGAATAAAAGCATAAAGAACAGGAAGAGATCATCAATAAATGAAAGATTTTAGAATATTTCAGAGAGAGAAATGAGTAGAGAAAAAGAGAGAGAGACGAACATTAGATTAAGGATTGAAGAAGATACTAGCAATAAAGTTAGAGCAAAAAATACAGGTCACTGTTGCCCACTAAAAGAAAAAATAAGTCTGCAAAGAGGGCCCCAGAGAAAATTTCGATTCAGTGTCAGGAGGCCAGGAGAAGGTTGTAATGAAATTCATGTTAAAGCCAAAGGAAGCAACTTAAAATCTGTATTTAAAAATCCGCTTCGATCTCTGTTGCTATTCCTTCCCACTAGGAACATACAGAGAGCAGGAAGCCTACACTATCTCCAGATAATCTAGCTCTGGTGTGAATGTCTATAAAGAAGGCCTAGATATTCTAGCATTTGCGGTGTAATTAGGGAGTGTCCATAACCCAGCATCATTTAAAGACACTAATCATAAGGTGATTTTTGCCAATTGCTCTCCAAAAATGATAGCTAGAAAGATGACAGTTAACATTCCCATTTAGAGGAGTGATCTAGCCTATAATAGATTCACTTAACCAAAAGCAAAGAAAAACTATTCCAGCTATACCATATTTGGGCTTCATGTATGAAATAAGAAAAATTAAATATCTTCATGCTTAATGGAGAACCCCAAGAATGACCAAAAACAACTTAACAAACTTAAAAAAAAAA
>NW_012153363.1:12236-13295 GCF_000956105.1 Propithecus coquereli | reverse complement strand
TCTCAGTTTATACAGCATTTAGTGCCTGTTGTGGCTTTGTTTAGATTGGTTATAAGTAGTCATTACAACGATAGTCTTATGTTTATTTTTATTATTGATTTAATAATTTAGCTTATCATATTGGAGGGATGACAATATTTTAGCCACTTATTTTATAGCCTATTTGTTATGGATACAGCAAATGTAAAAGTCACGGATCAAGATGTTAAAATCAGATAGATTAATTTATTAAGAATATTTGTTAATTTCCACATAGCATGCACTGCATAAAAGCATAGAGGATTTAAAGATGGAAAATAGTTTCTTTTCTCTTTGTAATGGGAAGGTGGTTCAGGTAAATGGCAATGCAGTGCTACACTAGGGTTTTCAGTGAAAACAAGAAAGACTAATGTTTGGAGACGTTGATTCTGTTGTGCTTGTGGGACATGCATATAGCGAGATTCCAGAAAATGTTGCATATATTCTTCTAAAAATCTACATAGATGTCTGAGCAAGATGTAAAGTCTTGGAATTTATTATCCTCGCTCTGATAGTTATTGCTACAAGAGATAATGCAGTCTCTTGAGTGGAATGTGTAATAGGAGAGAGGGCCTACTATTGAACTCTGGAAGACACAGGGTTTCACTTTTATTTCGATTTTGTTTTAACTTTACTTAAGCTAATGAATAGAGGAAAAAGGGCATCTTGGAGCACATATACAAACGTTTACAGAGATTATAGAAACTTCTATTATTAATTTGTTCTGTTTGAAATTAAAGATATATTTTAGTTGATTTTTTTTCTTTTTAAACAGATGGGAAGATCTGAGCTTATATAATTGATAATGGCAAAGAGCCTGCAATGAAGAAGGGAGTGAGGTTTAATGTATAAGAAATAGGCAAAAAATGAATTCAGTGTTAAATTAGCATGAGATTTATCTCCTATTTATATTAATTGACTCTACAAGTATTTATGTGTTGATTGGTCTAATAAGCAAATCATCATATAAACTATTAAACAATATACATTAAGAGGTGTTTAATCATGGGGGGTGCTATAAATATAACTGTGTTCTCCTTC
>NW_012153363.1:11296-11611 GCF_000956105.1 Propithecus coquereli | reverse complement strand
GTAGAGAAAAACAGGAGTTTTAAATTAAATACATACTCAAAAGTGTTTCCCAGAATATAGACAACAATATTAAAAGAAAATCCATTAAATAAAAAGTGGGACATAGCATTTAGAAGATGCACAATCTCAAGTGTCAGTGTGGATGTTTTCAAATGCCTAAAAGAGGAAACCTAGCAAATTGTAATAACAATGTATTTGCTCCTGTATCTGTAATGTCTAAAGATGAGATAAGCTAATGAAAGTCCTATGAAGATAGCTTGGCCTCTGTTTCTCTTTGATTGTTTTAGCTTTGTTCTTCTCTGTGTGACCTTATTC
>NW_012153363.1:5706-6760 GCF_000956105.1 Propithecus coquereli | reverse complement strand
TCTGTAACTTGAATTGAAACATTTACAAAGTAGTGCTTTCATACTCCTATTGATGGATGTGAATGAATTCTTTATCTTTGTTGCTATTGTACCATAGTAGAGAAATCTAAACAAATAGATATAATTTTCTCTAAGAACAAGATCAATTTCACTTTTTGGCAGTTTCTAAATTGTGTTTGTCAATTGTTAGTGAAATTATGGAGATAGATGATCACTATTCTTGACCTTTCATTATTCTAAGGCCACAGTGTGAAGGAGCAGGTTGCTGCTGTAAAGTTTTCTTGCTTTGTTTCAATTTACAGGATCTCAGAGTTATTTTTCAAAGCACACAGTGAGAAAACTGGAAAGGTTTATGGAACTCCCACACTTACCTTTTAGGTATTATATCTAACTTCTACATTTTTATAAATATTTTCATACTATTGTTCTTACTTCTAGATCACTTTGTTTTAATTAAACAACTATGTAGACAGGTTGTTTAATGTAATTGCAACCTGGTCATTTATTTATTGAATTTTCTTAATTAAATGGGATTTCCTTTGTAAGCAATATCTTGGAAAATTTTTCAACTTTAGCTTTTTAGAAGAAAAATGTACTTCCAAGTGAGTCAGATCCCAAAATTCTTAACTTACTGTTAAAAATAACGAATTAATATAAAAATGAGCAAATGGTGATACTGAAACAACTCTGGACATTTCTATAAGCAAGTTTGAATTTGGTTCACTGTGCGTCTGTGGAACACAACATATGGCTGAAATAAATATAATCTGAATGCACTGATGTCACCCAGTCATCTATAGTTACCAAAATAAATAAACCACTATACATTTGAGAATTTCAGACATGTTGGCTTACATTTTCAATTTTTTCAAGGGAATCATATCACCATTCTCCTTGTTTCGCCATACCACACACACACACGCACACATGCACACTCACACACGCACACGTGCACACAAATACAAATTAAAGATAGTTTGAAGAGATGTGTTCTTCTATATCCTTCAGTGAACAGTTTATACTCAATTCACTTTCCTGATACCTCTCTGGAATG
>NW_012153363.1:3034-3716 GCF_000956105.1 Propithecus coquereli | reverse complement strand
GAAGAATGAATTATATTTTAATATAACCCTTTCATTTGTATAAATATGCTAAATGAAGTTTTGAGCATGGAGATAATAATTTTAAGTTCCAAACTGAAATGCAAGTATTTGAGGGAAGGGTCCACCTAAGAGCTCTACTTTGTTGGTACACTCAGAAGTAGTCAATGCTGCCAGGATCTGTAGGCAGAAAACAAGCCTCCTAGGAACTATGCCACTCAATGAGGAATTTCCTAGTTGAGTACCATGATACTACTTTATTTTCACAAACTAACTAATCCCATCAAAGCAAATAAAATGTGAAAACAATATTACATCTTTATTGTAAATAGAAAACACCTGCAAGTGTCTGACGTAAATTATAAAGGGCCATCAGGTACAGTGAATGTTAATCTGGGTTGAGGGAGGAAGGAACCTAGGCCCCTGAGGATTAACAAAAGCCTGGATAGAGCTGGAACCCATTCTACTAAGTGAAGTATATCCCAAGAATGGAAAAATAAGCACCACATGTATTCATCAGCAAATTGGTTTTAACTGATCAACACCTAAATGCACATATAGGAACAACATTCATCAGGTATGGGCAGATGGGAGGGGGGGAAGAGGGGGTGGGTATATGCATACATAATGGGTGCGATGTGTACCATGTAGGGGATGGACACGCTTGAAGCTCTGACTCGGGGGG
>NW_012153363.1:0-377 GCF_000956105.1 Propithecus coquereli | reverse complement strand
ATATTATTCAGCCATAAAAAACAATGAAATCATGTCATTTGAAGCAACAAAACTACAGGTCAAAATGTTAAATAAAACAAGTCAGGCACAAAATGAGAGATATCATATATACTCACTCATATGTTGGAACCAAACAGTTGATCTCATGGAAGTATAAAAGAGAATGGTGGTTACCAGAGGCTGGGAATGGAAGGAGGGAGGTGAAATGAAGAGAAGATGGATAGACAGGTACAAAAATACAATTAGATAGAAGAAATAAGTTCTCGCATTCGACAGAACGGTAGGGAAACTATAGTTAACAATAATATTCTGTGCATTTCCAAATAGCAAGAAGAGGAGAATCGTAATACCTCTAATACAAAGAAACGATAAATGTT
>NW_012153362.1:3050-4241 GCF_000956105.1 Propithecus coquereli | reverse complement strand
TCCCACTATAAACATGGGGATCCTGTGTGAGTTTTAAGCCCCCTAAAAGACCTTATTTTCAATCTCTCAATACATTACAGAAGGAAATGTTTTAATATAAAAAAATGACAATAATTTTTTTAGGTAGGGAGATTGCTGTTTGAGTTTCATCTTGAGGACCTTAACCAAAGTTTCAATCACTCTAAAAATGAAATTCAAGTCCTATCTATAAACTAATTTCAACTTTAAATCCTTTGTGTTAACTAGAAGTGTTTTGATCATCTCTTTTTTTTTTTTCTGGCAGCTAAATATAATTACCAAACTTAGTTTTCAAAGTAAAATTTTCTTTAATCTTGATCATTATACAGATTCATGAACATCTTTTTTGGGAACTGTCACTTTGTGTCAACATCTGTATTAATTGTATCTTCCTTTTGTTTTTATCTTCCATAGTCTATGACCTACTTAGTTCATGTAGTTTAATTACTCATTCAAAGTTATAGGGATCAATCAATCAACACATTTGGTGAGTTCTACTCTCTGTGCTGAAAAAATATGCTCAAAAGGAGAATTAATGGACGCCACTACTGTGTTAAATAGAGGCATTTGGTGTCTTATAATACAGAGCTAGCTAGTATGATACTCATTTTCTAGGTTAAGAGGCCGGGGTCATGTAGTATAAGTCATAAATGTAAGGTCAGACCACTACTAAGTCCCATGAGCTGATACTCTAACCCAGCTTTCACTAACACCAACACCTAATGGTACATTCTAATGTACCATAGAATATTTTTCTCCAAATGCTAGTAATCATTTATGATAGTATCTGATCTTGTTGCTATGATCCTCAGATAGAATCTGAAGTACACGTAATTACCACTGTTTTACAGATGAAGGATCTCTACCTTAGGGGAGGTGAGCTACCTTCTCCATGATGGGATAAATATTAGAAGACAGAAGATTAAATCCCAACACTTTGGGGGCATTACTCAGCATAAGACACTAATCTCACTCTTAAGGAATTGTAAATTAATTCAATAGCTGTAAAACTATAAAACTAGAATTATCCATATTTACATCCAAATAGTGCCTTGGAAATGATGAACATGTTCTAAGAGGACATGATTCTGGGGCAAAATTTTTATGGTTAGGTTTGTATCTTTTTTCCTTGAACCTATCTTGAGTAATCTTAAATTTTAGTCTTCACTGAGT
>NW_012153362.1:2328-2605 GCF_000956105.1 Propithecus coquereli | reverse complement strand
CTTGGATTGCAACTAAGGAGACAATTCTATATTCCATGTGCTAAACTATAGCATTCTACAGTCTTTATTCAGTAACATACTTCTAAATGTATTTTTATATCTCTTCTATTTTTTTATAAAGGATATAGGTGTCTAGAGATAATCTGGAATATTAGCGATGAACAATATCAATTTATGAGCAATGGAAAAGGTACAATGATGGCAAACTAAAGTAAGTTCAAAGGTCAAGTTACACTGAGTATGTGTAGTAAATCCCTCAAATTTTAATAAAGATAAA
>NW_012153362.1:0-413 GCF_000956105.1 Propithecus coquereli | reverse complement strand
AGTCAGTTTAATAACTCATTTGTATTTTACAAGGTAATTAGGGAAAACTGAAATTAAGCTAGCATTGTAGAAGGCTGCAAAAAAAAAAAAAAAAAGTGCCAGTAATTCTAATTTCTCCTATTAGCAATTATTATGCATGAAGAGGCTTGAAAAGTACTTGGTTTTGTTTTGTTTGTTTGGTTTTTAATCTTCTGAATTTTTTTTGGAATCTAAATGCCATGTGAAGAACCCAACTGTTAGTTGGGGTCCCCATGACCCCACCTAAATGCCAGACTCGTGAGTGAGGCCATCTAAGTCCCCAGCCTGAGCTCAGGTGACAGCAGGCTGCCTTTTGGTGCATCTTAAGTTATCATTCAATACTCAGTTGTTTTTTTAATAGCAGGATTAGCAATGCGGATACACATGTATTTTTT
>NW_012153361.1:6622-8452 GCF_000956105.1 Propithecus coquereli | reverse complement strand
GGGGAGTTGCTGTACAATGTACAGAGTTTCAGTCCTGCAAGATGAACGAGTTCTAGAGATCTGCTGTACAGTAATGTGCATCTAGTTAACACTACTGTATGCTTTAAAATGTGCTAATAGAGTAGATTTCACATTATGTGATTTTTACTACAATATAAAAAAATATATTATCCAGGGCATACATGAAACCCCTTCGAGTTTCTTTTTTTTGAAACCAATGGTGTAGGTCATGTGAGATAAAATCACTAGCATAGACTCCAAAAGAAAAAAATGCATAGGCACGAGGGGAACATAACTGAGGAACTGTGAGCTCAGAACCATGGATGTGACGGAGTTGCAACCCGCGAGTGTTTCAGTAAGAAAGATGGTGCCCTGGGACCGGGAAGCCCTGAGAAGGGGAAGGAATGGAGGGTGTTGAGGCTGGTTGCCAACCAAGGTCATGCACCAGCCACCTGCAGACAGGTAGCCCTGCCGCAAATGCCTCGTCCGGGGAGCAGGTGCTGGCCAGCAGAGGCACCGGCTCAGTCTCTCCACCTGGAAAACTGACGTGAAAGACAATCCCTCCAGGCCCCTACCGTGACTGCAAGGGTTAAAGCCACGACACAGCTAAGTGTGGCTTGGTACAAACTAAGTGTCCACCAAGTTATTGGCCACCACCATCATCTAGGTATACTCCAGTTTTCCAAAGTTGTGACCTGAGATAAAGCCGTCAGCGCAGGTATAAATTCTCCTTTTGCATCCAGACTCCTCTGAAGCATCTGAAATTTACACTCTCTCCCTACTGACCTCCCTGGGAGCTCACAGACTCCAATACGTTGGGGAGAGAAAACAAGGCAGATTTGGGGTTAAGCACCATGTTCTAACTAGTGGAAACATGCTCACTAAACACAGCGGACAACATTTGGAAGTCACGTTAGCTAAGCACACTGTGCAGGTTACAGTTTGTTCGGGAAATAATCACCTGCCTTCACTTCCAAGCTCTACCAAAATCTCAACTCTAAGCTCTGGACTTGACCTGGGCTCCCCGATTGCAGATTTCAGAGCCTCTGTGTCCATGCAGAGTTTCCTCGAGGGAGATTGGAGTTTGATTTAGGAAAAGAAATTACTAAAGCCTGGGTTTTTGGTGCCACTTGGGGAATGCTCAAACGGCATGCTGGCTTTTTAAGTATAAAAACTAAGCATTAAGATAAAATGATTAACATTGAAACTAGGGGACTGCGAGAGGGGCATGGGCTTTGAAGTGGGCTGACCTGGGTTGGAGTCCTGGTTCTGTCACTTTCTGGCTGTGTGACCCTAGGGCAACTTACTAAGCACTTCTGAGCCTGTTTCTTCATCTCTGAACAGAGGAAACAGTCATCTCCAGAGCTGCCGAGAGGATGAGAGATGACAACGTACACGAGAATCTCGTAGGGACCCTGCGTGTGACAGATTCACAATAGGTGGGAGCCGCTGCCAGGGACGAGCTGGGCACGGGGTGTGTCCCTGCCAGGCATCCTGGAGGCAGCTTCCAGAGTCTGCTTAGATGCTGCTGAGGCTGCACCGAGCATCGCAGTGAAATTGCTGCCGGGCGCTGCCGGCACCTTCCTCGTCATCCCACTCGGTCTTCACAGCCTTCCAGGAAGGCAGGTGCTCTTACCGCTCTCACTGCACAGAAGAGGAAGGCAAGGCTCAGAGAGGTGATGTAACAGGCACAAGGTCACTCAGCCAGTGAGGAAGGGAGTTGAGATGTGACCCCAAGTCTCACTGATTCTGATTCTAATCACTTAGAACACTTGCCTTTGAGCGCTTCCTGAGCACTCCAGATTCTGTGATCACACCGCCCTACCCACA
>NW_012153361.1:4290-4772 GCF_000956105.1 Propithecus coquereli | reverse complement strand
GTGGGGGGCGCAGAGGGGTGGGGGTGCCGTGTTCAGCAGGGAGGTGTGGGTGGGTTCTCTGAGCCAGTGCAAAGGCCCTGAGGTAAGAGCATGCCCGGGGCCAACAGGAGGTCAGCATGGCTGGTGCTGAGGGAGGGAGGGACAGTCACGGGAGATGAGCTCAAGGAGGTGATGGGGCCAAAGCAGGCAGAGCCTCATAGACCAACACCAGGATCTTGCCTTTTATTCAAGACTCAACTGTAGGGGCAAAAGTGGAGGTGGGGAGCCCTGTCAGGAGGCTCCTGTATGCGTCCAGCCAAGGGGGGACGCTGGCTGGATCTGGGTCACAGTGCTGGAGGTAGACAGAGCCTGGATAGTTCAGAGGAAGAGCCCCAGGATTTGCCAACGGCTCAGCTGTGGGGTGTCAGAGAATTGGGAGACTCAGTCATGGTTATTGGGCGTATGGCCCGAGGAACCAGAAGGAGGGAGTGGCTTCCAAATTA
>NW_012153361.1:0-2330 GCF_000956105.1 Propithecus coquereli | reverse complement strand
TTTTTTTTAATCTCATTATTTCTTGGGAAAGGATTAGGATGTGGAAGGAGGGTTCAAGTGAAACATTCAGTTTATTTGGATTCTTTGAATCTTTTATATGAATAAATGCATGTATCATTCGTGTAAATTTGCTACCTGGTGTTAGGGACCTCCTTTAAATCCAGCCATCTCCACGAGAAAAGTTTTCAGTTTCAGGTTCCTTGGTGCCCTCCCTGTCCCCATAGGTCATATTTATTCTTTGCTCTTTTCCCTTTTTCCAGGCTCTAACATTTATGAGATGCTACTTCCCTAATACCTCGGTACTGCCTTCTTGCCTTTTCAATTACCTACTTAGTATTTTCTTTATACCTCGTTAGTGGTTCTTTATATTAAATTCTTGCTTTTAATATATTCATGTGGTCTCAGTCTCCTGACTGGACTCTACTCCCCCAATTTTGAACCATTCTTTCTCTGCCCCCAAATTCCACTCATCCTTCAAGATCCAGCTCAATAGGAAAACTCCACCCACCGCAGCACACGCCACTCTCATCCCTGAATTCCTGCAGACTTTGTGGTCTCTGTTACCCAAGCTCAGACGTGATCACTTGTTGCAGGGGTTGGCAAACTATGACCTATGGGCCAAATTCGGCCCTCTGCCTGTTTTAGTCAATAAAGTTTTATTGGAACATAGCCATGCCCATTCATTTATGGCTGCCTTCATACTACAACAGCCAACTTGAGTAGTCACCAGAGAGACTACAATGGCCCACAGTGCCTATTTACCATCTGACCCTTTCCAGAAAACGTTTTCTGGCCCCTGGTCTATTATCTTGCATGGCTATTTCATGTTTTGAGTTTCTCACTACACTGGACACTGCAGAACTCTTAGCACATGACAACACCATCTAAACCTCAGCACCAGGGGACTTGACCAAACTAGCAGCATAAGGCTGTTGCACAGGACAACCTCAGCCCCCTGAAAGTGTCTGCCTGAGAAAGCACAACGTGGCCAGGGGGATTTACTGTTTGCTCCAGCCACACACTCCTGATGATTGGGCTCCTGACCTCCCTTTCTAGAGCATTTACTGAAACTTGTAACTGTAAATATGTGTCTCTTGCCACTGAGAAGCATCTCTCTCCCAGGACCATTCCTCTGAAATATAATCATCAGGAAAGACAGGGCCTCTGTCTCCCAGCCTCTGGGAGGATCAAACCCTAACTCTGCTAACAGCCGGCGAGCACATGCAGCCGGCCCCGTTGTATCGCGCTGATCCCCCCCTCCTTTGTGCTATTTCGCTTCTCTGATTCTACTGAGTGTCCCCTTCCCCTCCCTCATTCTCCTTTAAAACACTCAAATCGTCCCTGCACCCACCAGGACGGAGCTCAGCTCTCTCCCTACTGTCAGTAGTCACTGAATAACATCTGTTTTCGCCACATTAGGTATGGCCAGTTGCATTTATCTTTGGCAATATTCAGTGAATGATCAACACCCATTTTGTTAACTGACAACTCTTTGATTACTAAGAGTTTGTTTCCAACCCATCCAACCCAACAAAGCCTCTTACCTAAGAGTGAACTGGTCTGCCACAGAGCCACTGGTCAGAGAGACCAAAAAGGTGGCAGTGTCCCCTTCCCGGACTAGGTTCAGAGGTACTGAGATGACGACATTCTCATCCAAGCTCACCAGGGACCACTTCAGGTCATCTTGCGTTGGGTAGACCACCACGCTCCCAATCCTCTCCCGGGTGGGGAACATCTGCTGGGGGCTCTCCTGGCCCGAGTGGATGTTGTTCTCCCACTTGCCTTCCTCCTCCAGAGGACACTGGCCGGCCTCATCAGCTGGGTAGAGCGTGAAGAACAGCTCCATGGCGGTGCCCCCCAGCAGGGCCGGGATCTCCTCCTCGGGCTCCAGGTCCAGGCCGGAGCTGAACCACTCGGGCAGCAGCTCCAGCTCAGCCACGCACAGCCCCGGGGCCCCTTGCAGCCGGCAGCTGGCGGCCACTTCCCTGGCCTCTGGGAAAGCAAACATCTTGACGCAGGGCAGATCTTCCGCAGGGTCACTGTCATCCCAGCCCATGCCAGTGATGTAAAACAAGGTCTGCACTTTGGGTCTGTTGGAGTAGATGGAGCTGTCGAGGATGTGGGATTTCAATTTCCAGTTGAAGGGAAACTTCTCCATGTTGCCAAAGGGCGTAGACATCACCAGGAATTCCCGGGGGATGGTCTTCTCCACCGAAAACGGGCCATAGCTGGCGTTGATGGCTGGGGGGCTCCTGGCCCGGTAGATGAAGAAGGGCTCCACGCGGGCCTGCAGACTGGAGTTCCTGGTCAGGTCCTGGTTGGCTTCTTTA
>NW_012153360.1:23570-23951 GCF_000956105.1 Propithecus coquereli | reverse complement strand
AAAAACATTTCATAACAGATACGGACGGACTTTTCAGAGTTATAAAATGGTCACTCAGAAAAATATAACAGTCATACATGTCTCTGGCCTAACAGCATGCAAAACATTAAAATACATGAGGCAGAAATTGACAGGATTAAAGGAGGAAATAGTTCCATTATTCTCATATTTGGAAGAGTTTTAAGCTCCTCTCTCAGCAATTGTTAGAACATCTAAATGAAGAAATCTGCAAAGACATAGAAGATCCAAGTAATGATTGATATTTATAAAGCAGTACACTAGGCCGGGCGCCGTGGCTCACGGCTGTAATCCTAGCACTCTGGGAGGCCAAGGCGGGCGGATTGCTTGAGCTCAGGAGTTCGAGACCTGCCTGAGCAAGAG
>NW_012153360.1:11328-11925 GCF_000956105.1 Propithecus coquereli | reverse complement strand
AAAATCCTAAGCGGGTTCCTACCCAGAACCTTTGACAAATGCCACCGCGTTGAAGGGTAAAACTGCCGCTCTCCCGGTGGCCCTGACCACCATGGTGGCGTCCAGGAGGGGGCTGAGGAGCGCGGAGGCTCCCGCAGGCTCACGCGGGGGAAGAGGGCTGAGGGCAGAGATGCGCCTTGGAGACTTGCCTTTGCTCCACTTTTCAAAGTTCTTGGGGCGCAGGGGGAGGGCAGTTTTTGTCCGTACGACTGGCAACGCGGAAGTCACTTAACCAAAGCCGCTATAGCCAGGCTGGGGAGGGCTTGTCCCTCTCCCTCCCCCACCTCCGGGGTTTGTTCTTGTTTTGGGGGTTTTTTTAAGAAGGGGAAGAAGAGATTTGCTAATATATTGGTTTTTCTTTTTCCACTATTCAAGAAAATACTGCGTGCTAACCTTTCCTTTTTAAAAGCTGTGTCTGCTCAACTAGTTCGAGTCATCCCTGTTGCCAGAAGGCGGGAGCTGGTTTGCAGAGTGTGAAATCCCGGCCAGGAGCCTGGAGAACTCCCGGGACCCTCCTACTTGTGCGAAGATTCTGTTTTCAAAAATGACAGTCCAGCG
>NW_012153360.1:0-353 GCF_000956105.1 Propithecus coquereli | reverse complement strand
GTACGAATCCCAAAGATCCGCTCTTGCCCCAGCTTCCTGTCGTGCTGGCGGCGCGGAGTCGCAGGCCTAGAGCTGGGAGGAAACTGCCCATCCCAGCGGTTGGACACGAAGCAGCTGCGTCCCGGACACAGGCCAGCTGCTGCCAGTGGAGGCCCCTCCGTTCTGGGGTCCGCCTTCCGCACCCCCACTGCCCCGCCGCCCCGTCGTTTCCCACCCGAGTCTCTGACTCTAGCCAAGGGCTGTCTGTCGTTACGTGTGAGATATTTCTGTCATTCAGGGGCCTGTGTGCCACCGTGCCTGCATTTTTCTTTAAACCATTCCTTTTTTTTTTTTTTGAGACAGAGTCTCATTCT
>NW_012153359.1:4727-5062 GCF_000956105.1 Propithecus coquereli | reverse complement strand
GGCTGGTCTCGAACTCCTGAGCTCAAATGATCCGCCCGCCTCGGCCTCCCAGAGTGCTAGGATTACAGGCGTGAGCCACCGCGCCCGGCCTGAATCTCAGTTCCTTTCTCTGTCAAAAGCAGAGATTTGCAACAGAAGCTTCCCAAGTCCTTTCCAGTTCAGTGAGTGCTTACAGAATGTTTTAAATTTACAACGCACTTTTTCACTTTATGGAGCCAACCTCTGTTTAGTCCTGTGAGTATTCTAATAGTTGCCATTGGTCATACAAGCAGATCTGGAACTAGAATGAGGGAGGATGTCTTCCCCCAGTGGCAGACAGCTCTGAGGGCGGGCAA
>NW_012153359.1:2552-3012 GCF_000956105.1 Propithecus coquereli | reverse complement strand
AAAAAATTAGCTGGGCATGGTGGCGCATGCCTGTAGTCCCAGCTACTTGGGAGGCTGAGGCAAAAGGATCGCTTGAGCCCAGGAGTTTGAGGTTGTTGTGACATAGGCTGACGCCACGGCACTCACTCTAGCCCGGGCAACAAAGTAAGACTCTGTCTCAAAAAAAAAAAAAAAAAAAAATTAGCATGTATACAAGGAAACAGGAAAATATGACCCAAAACAAAAATAAAAACAAATCAATTTTAATCTACCTAGAAAGTATACAGATGATAGAACTAGAAGACACAGACATTAAAATAATTATTATAACTATATTCCAAATGTGCAGGAAGACAGAGGAGAGGCTGACCCATGTTAAGTAGAGATGTAGAAGATGTATCTTTTAAAAGACCCAAATTAGCTGTCTTCTACTCTTCTGCTATGTGAGGACACAGAATTCCTCTCTCTTGTCCTTCTGCCT
>NW_012153359.1:0-427 GCF_000956105.1 Propithecus coquereli | reverse complement strand
TGAGATTGATCCATGTTGTTGTATATCTTAATAGAGTATTCCTTTTTTTGTTGCTGAGTAGTAGTCAATTACATTATGTGCCACAATTTGTTTACCATTCACCTGTTGATGGACATTTAGGTTGTTTCCAGGTTTTGGCTATTACAAATAGGCTGCTATGAACATTCATGTATAAATTTCTATATGGATATACGCTTTTATTTCTTTTGGATAAATACCTAAGAGTAGCGTGGTTGGGTCATATGGTAGGTATATGCTATGCTTAACTTCTTAGAAAACTGCCAAGCTGTTTTCCAAAGTGTTTATACTGTTTTATATTCCTACAGCAGTGTATATACGTTCTAGTTGCTTACCATTCTTACCAGATTCACTTAATTTGGTGTCAGTCTTTTTAATCAGAAATTCTAATAAGTGTCCATAGTTTTAC
>NW_012153358.1:7221-8143 GCF_000956105.1 Propithecus coquereli | reverse complement strand
TTTCTATATATTTTTAGTTGTCTAGCTAATTTCTTTCTGTTTTTTGTAGAGACGAGGGTCACGCTCTTGCTCAGGCTGGTCTCGAACTCCTGAGCTCAAACGATCCACCCTCCTTGGCCTCTCAAAGTGCTAGGATTACAGGCATGAGCTACCGCGCCCGGCCCAGAGAAGCTTCTTAGAAAGGACCCTAGAATGGGACTGAGATTCAGTGATTAGATTTAGTCCCACGTCAATGATTTTTCAAGAGCAATGCTGGGCCCTGGTCCTTTTCGCGACTGGGGAAGTAATACCAGACATAGTGCTGATGTCTTCTCACAGATTATTTTAGTCTTCTGAAGCTATGAAAAAATTAGCACTGTTAGTATTTTCTTTTAACAGGTGAAGTAACTGAGCTACATGGAAGTTAAATTACTTGCCTAGAGTCACACAGCTGATCAGTAAAAGAGCAAATATTCTTACCCACACAGTCTGACTCCAAAGCTCATGGTGATTAACAGGCTACTCTACTGGGCAGGTTGTCAAGGCTCGGACTGAGACATTTGAATAAAGCAGGACCATAACTGGGGCAGAAAGTACACAAGGCAAAAGCTCCATCATTAAGACCAAAACACAGGATCAAACATGGGCTGATTTTTTAGCCAAGAGTTTGTTAAAATTTTTCCTGCCTATGGACAGAACTCCTCCTAAAGAACTGTGAACAGCTAGATACCCAGACGAAGCAAGTGACCATAACTAGGAAGAGAAGGAGAAGGAAAAAAATGCAGTGTCAAGAAAATTCTTGCCCAGGACATAGTAGGCATTTAATAAATGTCTGTGAATGAATAAGTGAATTAGTATTTGACCCTTTCAAGGGGCTATCATTCTCAAAACTTTTCTAGATAATGTTCATTGCAGTAGTAACATTGCTCTAAGGAAGATGTTA
>NW_012153358.1:6330-7171 GCF_000956105.1 Propithecus coquereli | reverse complement strand
GAAATCCAAGTGTATCTGAACTAGACCTTGGGTAATGAGAAGTACTCATGTCTGGGTAGCTTCGGAGAGTGGAGTCAAAAGCAATATGAGAAGTCGGGTTGTGATGCTAACAACAGCCAGGGACAAAAGCAAGGCAGTGGGCCAAACTGAGCAGCAAAGAGAGAGCCCTGGATACGTAGTTCCCATAGATCTAAGCAAGGCAATTGGTCAAACCCTTAGCCAGCAATCAGGCATCTGAAACTCCCATACAAACCAGGAGGCAGAATGAGGCAGATATTCTGAACAGTGGTACCAACTGGCAACAGGAAGTGGGCAGTACTACCAAGGAAGGGTCCCATCCTAGCCAAGAAGCCACCAGTCTGCAGGGCAGCAAAGCCAATAAGAGCCAAAGAGAAAGCACTAAAAAAAAAAAAAAAAAAAATGCAACCACTTCTGTGATTGAAGACAATACCCAAAGTGGCAAAGTAGCATCTTTAAGACACTGTTTTTTGTGGTCGAAACAAAACCTCAAATCCTCCTAAAGAATGTCACTGTGGTGAGAACGTGGGAGGAGGAGGAAGATGTTTGCACAGCAGGCCCGGGGCCCACCTCCTGGAGGCTCAGCTTTGAATTCTCTCAAGTTCTGTGAACAAGACCAAGACTGGGCCTAACTGCCGGGTTCTTCAAATTCCATTATAAATCACCAGCTGGAATAGTGGGACATCCTTCCCTTTTGTTAATTTTGTCCAGTATAGGTAAGACAAGGAGTTTCAAACTTTTCAACAAACATTAAGAAAGAAACCACAAAGGAATAAAGAAAATGAGATGGGTAAAAATAGGTTAAATCTGAGATAACTCAGTT
>NW_012153358.1:0-1241 GCF_000956105.1 Propithecus coquereli | reverse complement strand
TTTCTGTTTCTTTGGGTATTACATATTGTCTGGCAGAAATCATGCTAACTCAAAATGTTTAGTTCTAAATAATTTCTACACCTAAGTATTAACTTATTGCTTCATATACATTCACAAACTAACTACAAAAATGGACACGTGGATGTTCCTTTATTGAACGTATATTCCACACTGACGCTTGGGGTTAACTCAGATTTTAGAATTAAAAAAGGGAATGAAGACATTCATGGGCTAGTCTTCCTGCAGAACGAAGTCAGGGCCCAGTAAGTACCCGCGGTTTGTTCCAGATCATGCAGCCATTTGATCCCTAGTCTCAAGTCAGAACCTACCTCTCGCAGCCCCTAAGCTGTGTGCTATTCCAATCATAATATACCAAGTCCCATAAAGTAGCCTACAGTTACCTACAACGTAATGTGGAAATACGCTACAACATAAGACAAATCTTCAGGCCTGAGGTAGGGAGAGAATTGGGAGGGAAAAGTTCCTCATAATGGCTTGTTGGCTGTGTGGACAGAGTAAATTGTCTTTATTGAACCAAATTTATCAAACAGTGGAGACTCATTAAGGCTTCCAGCATTTACAGGAACATCAATAAGAGAGAGGACTTTGTATTGGAGACCTGTGCAGGAGATCCCATGAATGAAATTCACTCTCCATCTTAACAGAGCGCTTTTCACGCAGAGAAAGTCATGGTTGAGCTGTAACGCGAGAGCCTCCTCGGCCCCTCAAGCACCTCTGGAAAGGCCCAGATTTCAAACTGCAGCTCTTTTGTCAGTGCTGGACAACTTCATCTTGAGTGCTAGGAAGCTGTTTTCCAAGATGCTAAAAACTTATGGCAAAATATGAATTTTCATGTTGGTAGAAAAAAACAAAAAAAGGCATATACATTACAATTCTTAATGATGCTTCTATGAGTCTGTTTGTCAAGAGTTTACCTCTGGCAGATTTTTGTGCATTTGTTGCCTGCCCATCAGCTCCAAAGAACCCCAAATGCTAGTCTGTTCTTGCAGCCATTAAATAATTCGGGCACATCTATTTTGTGCCAGACGCTGTGTGTGTTAGACGTGGAATCAAGGTGGGAGTGGCTGCCTGGGCCTTCCACATCACAGGCAGGAAATGCACTACTGCCTCTCGCAGTGTGTTTGTCCCTTCAGATAATTTAGTGTGGACTCTGTGACCTTCACTGACAAAACAGCGAGGAATGAACAAATGTTCCTTCAAGCCAGCTAATTCTTTGGTTA
>NW_012153357.1:3224-4517 GCF_000956105.1 Propithecus coquereli | reverse complement strand
ACTCCACAAACTATACTCACACAAGGCTTTAATAAAGGCAAAAGGTATGATCAACAAGAAAAAGCAATTATGATCAATCCTCAGGGAAGCCCAAGGCATCCACCTAGGTACAGTTTCCAAATTTCTTTCATGGTCACATAGAATATATTTTTCCCATGGATGATGAACTGCAAAAACATGCACAAAATTGGTCTCAGGAAAGCTGTAGTTTTATCCAAGTAGGAGTTTTTATACCTGTCTGGTCATGTAGCCCAAACCATGCTACTTGATCAGGGTCTGTAACAGAACCTGATTACATATGAGTACATAACAGAAAGCAAGCACAAACTAATAATCTGTACATTTCCTATAAACAAGGTTCACCTGTGTGTATATGCTGCCTCCTTGGTATATTCCTTAGCATGAAAACATATCAATCATTAGAGGGTATTTTTAATTCTAGTATGGCTGGGGTGACCACTATGGCTCTAGGTATCCCCCAGAGATAAGCACAGGTTAGAAATAGACTAGCTAAGTTTAACAGTGCAACTCTGCACTCCCTTTGTGACCTATTGCAAGTTTCCCAGGTTTTTTATGACTTAATTTCCATACACACACACACACACACACACAGACATATATATACATATATATTTGAATCTAAGTGTCTTCTCACTAAGTTATACAATAGGCAGAAAATTTTAAATAGATTTATGGGATAATAGTAAACATAGTGTTCATCCCACTAATAGAAATTGGTGTTGACTTTTCTCCAAAATTGGAATTATAAAGAAAAGAGTTGCCTGACTTGATCACGTAAAAGCATCTCCACTTAACTTGTTACATGGCTTAAATTGTTAACTCCCATCTGGCACAGCTAATGTTATTGGTAGCACAACTTTGTAGAATCCTCTATAATCCACTGTTAACTTTCGAGATCAACCAGTTTTCTTCCAGTTTTCATATGAGAATATTAAACATAGAATTTGTAGGCACTAGCTCAACTGCTTATAACTGGGCATTTTATATTGATTTCAGGCTATTGGGCCTGAAATCTCCTGATATTCCAGATATCCTAGTTGAGTTGCTTTAGGTAGCTCCTATCTAGCATGTTCAATTAAAAAGTGGACCAAAAAACCAGATTTGCACATATTGCTTTTCCAACAGCTTGGCTAAGGGAGGAAATCTCATTCAAACGTCCCATCCATACCAATAACACATTCAAGGAGTGGTGATGCAACTATCCCAAATAACTTCTTTTCACAAATTTTCATTTAGAATCACATTTTTGCTTTTAAATATTTCACAGTCATA
>NW_012153357.1:0-414 GCF_000956105.1 Propithecus coquereli | reverse complement strand
ACAGAAAGCAAGCACAAACTAATAATCTGTACATTTCCTATAAACAAGGTTCACCTGTGTGTATATGCTGCCTCCTTGGTATATTCCTTAGCATGGAAACACATCAATCATTAGATAGTATTTTTAGTTCTAGCATGGCTGGGGTGACCACTATGGCTCTAGGTATCCCCCAGAGATAAGCACAGGTTAGAAATAGACTAGCTAAGTTTAACAGTGCAACTCTGCACTCCCTTTGTGACCTATTGCAAGTTTCCCAGGTTTTTTATGACTTAATTTCCATACACACACACACACACACACACACACACACACAGACATATATATTCCTTAGCATGAAAACATATCAATCATTAGAGGGTATTTTTAATTCTAGTATGGCTGGGGTGACCACTATGGCTCTAGGTATCCCCCAGA
>NW_012153356.1:5266-5552 GCF_000956105.1 Propithecus coquereli | reverse complement strand
GAAGTGTCTGGCAAATAGTAGACAATAACTAAATATTTATTCAATGAATTGCTAACAAAAAAAAAAAGAAAAAGAAAACAAAGAAAGAAATTAAGTGATATATGTAAAATACCTAACATCTTACAAGATCTAAGTAAATGCTTTTTGTGTGTACAACAAGCAATAATGGGCATATATTATAAATTTGTAATGATGAAGTAGTGTGTATTTTAAGTTTCTAAGTTTTAAATTCTCCATTCTAAGTGGAAACAATGAGTACATAATTTAAAATGATCTCCCCATAAAT
>NW_012153356.1:2554-2865 GCF_000956105.1 Propithecus coquereli | reverse complement strand
GGTAATTTGTAATATCCAAACATGGCATCTCCCCTTTAACCAGGTCTATACTGTCACACATAGCCTCACCTAAGAATTCTGATATATGTTCTTCTAGAAGGAAGGCTGGCGTTTTATCCCAATATGGCCTCTTCACGTGCAGCAACTTCCAGGTTGAAGCTGAACTGAAACATGTTCTCCCATTGATTTTATGAGTGACTTTCTCGATGACTAATTAATCTGCTCATAGCTGCCTATGCAATTGGAGAGGAAAGAGAAAGCTAGCAATTCCTTACCTATTTCATTTCTATAGTTATGTATAGACTTCCAAC
>NW_012153356.1:0-1047 GCF_000956105.1 Propithecus coquereli | reverse complement strand
AAAAAAAAACTATAAAACAACACTTGAATTGAATAAAATATCCTTTAAAAATGCACTTCAAAGATAATGTTTCTATAATAAATTCAAAATTTAAGAACAAAAACAGATAAAACAGCAGGAAAGGAATTGAGTTCACTGCAATAAGCAAAGAAATTAAAGAAAAAGACATACATGAGGATTAAAGTGAAAGATAAGTAAGAATGGGTTTAAGTGAAAATTTAATAGAGATAGACTAACAAACAAATTAAAAAAAAATGAAAGAAAGAAAGACAAAAAAAGTCAGAAAGAAAGGGATTAAAATGGAGGGCAGAAAAAGGCGATCTAATGTAAAAGTAGCTGAAGTCCCTGGAGAAGATTATGAAACAATGTAACAGAACCTGTATGCAAACAGTAACCCAGAGGGTTCTACTTTGGGTCACAATGACATAAAGAAGGCCCAGACTAACACTCCTCAAAGACTAGAATCCTGGAGAAAATACAGAAGACAACTGTTTTCCAACACTGGAGCTCAGGTAATAAAGCCCTGTGACCTACGAGAGAAGGAAAACCAACCAGGGGAGCCTTCTGATTACTCTAATATTGGGGTGTTCCCAGCAGAGTCCTGTGGTCTCAACTGAGCTGAGGAGGCAGAGGTTAGAATTTGCTTAATTCCTTATCTGACCACCTGTGATGAAAACACACACAAGACCCTAAGAAGACCTGGCTTAAAAGCACTCAATGGCAATCTTAAGGGCAAAACTGAGATTATCAACTGTTTCATAATGTGAGGGAGACAATTTTTTTAGCCCGAGTCCAGGAAAATTAACTGACTATTAGAGTAAAACGCCAACACTCTCAGAAGAACACAACGGAATTCATAATTACTATATTATATTATCTACAATGTCCACCTACCAATGAAAAATTACGAGACATGCAAAAAAATAAAAATAAAAAAGGAAGTGTGACCCATACACAAGAAAGAAGGGCAGTCAATTAAAACACTCTGAACGGAAGCTGCTGTTGGAGATAGCAGACAAAGACTTCAAAGCTTCTATTATAAACATG
>NW_012153355.1:2508-3781 GCF_000956105.1 Propithecus coquereli | reverse complement strand
TAGCACCAGCATTTTACTGGGGAAAAATTTGGTTAATAATGAAACTTTAGCACTTCTGATTGAATTCTGATTTAGTGAGATGAAAAGCATCTGTGTGCTGAATTATACATAAAGGGAACAGTTTGTCGATTATTCTTGCCTGTGTCTACTTGTGTGTACTGTATAATTTAATACATTTGGAGCCCTTTTCCTTGTATTGTTCAGAGGCTAAATGATTACCTTTCTCACCAGCAGCATTTGGTCAATTTTATTTACACATGCAAACTGGAATAGGGAGGCTCCGGTTGTGTGTTTCCAGGAAAGATATATAAGTATTTTTTAGATTTTTCCCTGATCTCCTGCAAAGGTTCCAGCAAGATGGAGGAGAATGATATGAAAATATTTTATTGTGAAAGAGTTAAGAATATCTCTAGACTAGATCCAAAAGGAACATTGGATTGGGTTAAAGGAAACTGACTTTATTTTCCTTACTTCTCCTATATTTTCCTTCCATTTGTCTGGGCCAGGGGCACAATGAGGGACCAAAGCTGTCGGGAGCCTCATGAGGTCCCCAGTACCTGGCAGCAGATGAAGTCATGGAGCTGGATGTCCAGGGAGAGACCATGTCAGCTCAGGGCTCACACTGCCACCCAGAACTCAATCAGGTGATCTTTACTGATGACTCATTTAACCAATCAGAGCCACCATCATCTTTTCTGTAACATGGAATTCCTAACTACCAGCTAAGGACTGCTGCGATCATGAACATATGCGTCTTTAGTAAGTTGATAAATTAATAGAACTGTAAATTATTAGAGAAATCTGTGTGGCAACTCTAAGTGAGTCAGGAGTGAAGCAATTCCTCATGTAGTTTGTTGGAGACTCCGTCATTTCTCTGTTGAAATAGAATAAAATGTAAGCTTAAACGTGTTCTTAATTAGAGAGGAAAAAGGCTCATATTTAAGAATTGATCAAAATATGGGTTCTTAAACTATGTAAAATGAAAATTATATGTTTGTTTCAAAGGGCAATATTAAAGTCTTATGCTGAAAATGAATTCCTAAGGAAAAGAAAAAGAACTATGTCAATAGGCTCTTAGTTGGAGGAGGCTGAAATCTCTCACACTGTACTATTATCATTAATTTTATGTTAATAGGGTTTGTTAACTTAAGTTTCTACTATTCCATGTGCTTTGTGGATTTTTTTAGTTGAGGGATTAACTCTGGCCTATGGCCCCTAATTGGATATTGTCTAATTATTAATATTCATTTTTCCAGAGGGATTTGTTTCAAAG
>NW_012153355.1:2086-2458 GCF_000956105.1 Propithecus coquereli | reverse complement strand
AGGGCTCACACTGCCACCCAGAACTCAATCAGGTGATCTTTACTGATGACTCATTTAACCAATCAGAGCCACCATCATCTTTTCTGTAACATGGAGTTCCTAACTACCAGCTAAGGACTGCTGTGATAATGAACATATGCGTCTTTAGTAAGTTGATAAATTAATAGAACTGTAAATTATTAGAGAAATCTGTGTGGCAACTCTAAGTGAGTCAGGAGTGGAGCAATTCCTCATGTAGTTTGTTGGAGACCCCGTCATTTCTCTGTTGAAATAGAAGAAAATGTAAGCTTAAACGTGTTCTTAATTAGAGAGGAAAAAGGCTCATATTTAAGAATTGATCAAAATATGGGTTCTTAAACTATGTAAAATGAA
>NW_012153355.1:0-311 GCF_000956105.1 Propithecus coquereli | reverse complement strand
TTCATGACAAGTGTGTCATGCTTTTTTAAAAAGCATGCAAATTTAATATTAGCTAGAAATATATTTGAATAATATAATAATATTAGAAGAAAATAGAGTATTATGTGTGTTGTCTCTGGTTATTTGTTTTGAAATTGTGTACAGCAATATGCAATTGCAAAAACAAACATTAACTAATAAAATATTTCTGTTTTATACCCTAACAGTGTAGATAATACATCTTATTTAATTCTATACAAAACCAAATGGTCAGCCTACCCATAACTAGTGCTTTTGGTTGATTTGCCACTACAATACCTATAAGCCAAATT
>NW_012153354.1:5421-5743 GCF_000956105.1 Propithecus coquereli | reverse complement strand
GGACTAAGAGAAGTGATTAAGTCTTGAGGACAGAGCCCTTATGAATGAGATTATCAACCTTATAAGAGGGCAGGAGGGAACTAGGGAGATTCCTTTACCCTTCCACCTTCTACCATGTAAGGACACTTAGACGTTGCCATATATGAGGATCAATCTCTCGCCAGACACAAAACATGGCGGCACCTTGATCTTGGACTTTCCAGACTTCCAGAACTGTGAGAAATAAATTTCTGTGAGTTATAAATTATCCAATCTGTGGCATTTTGTTATAGCAGCAGGAATAAACTAAGAAAGCAAGCTAATTAAACACATCAATATTTAT
>NW_012153354.1:3384-3831 GCF_000956105.1 Propithecus coquereli | reverse complement strand
AAAAAAAAAAAAAAAAAATGGACATTATAATACTTCTTTCAGAAACAACCCAGGACCTATTCCTGAGTTCTTTCTTTAACCTGGAATAACCCTTTTACAGATATTTGTAAAGTTGAATTTTTATCACTTAAGTCTCAAGTAAAATATACCCCCATCAAGGAAATTTTCCTACGAATTCTCTACGTTGTTTGTCCCTATTCCAATCAATGCTTAGAACATTATTTCTTTGCAGAACCCAAAAAATGCCCCAAGATTGGTGCTCTCTCAACATAGAAATAACAATGCTATTTATTTCCAAAAGAGGTGCTATGACTCTCTAGGAATGTTTGAGCCCAGACCTGTGTTGCCATTCCTTAAAGTGACAGGCCACTATCAACAACTACAGAAGAAGAAAATTACAGTAGGCCCTTTGTGTATGCAGGTTCCACATCCAGGGATTTAACCAAC
>NW_012153354.1:0-313 GCF_000956105.1 Propithecus coquereli | reverse complement strand
ACAAATGCTTAGAGGGTTTCGGCATTCCAAAAATTAGCAAAGTATCCGAAGGCAGCAAGTTCATTGCATTTGGAAGTACAGAATAAAAGTACAGTGCTTACCAATAGTAGTACAAGGGTATATAATTTTGGACATCCTCTTTTAACCAAATTCTCTATGAAACAACTTTCCTCCCAGGTATTTCTGGCTTAATAAGAGAGGAAAAAAAACTTTTAAAAGTTTCTTTACAGAATGGTTTCATAATTTTCCTTATTGTAATCTTATGCAAGATAAGATTTACTTATATAGACTTTAAGGTATGCAGTAAACAAAA
>NW_012153353.1:13654-14486 GCF_000956105.1 Propithecus coquereli | reverse complement strand
ATGCATTTCACCTCTGTGCTGAAGTAGTTAAGCATGGGGTGTGCTTTCTACACTCTCTTTTCCTACCCATGGCTGAAAGTGTGGGACTTTAAGGCTCTAGAAGATGGTGGGATGAGGAAGCCACAGGTATGTGAAGTCTGGATCCCTGAATCACTTTATGAAGGCTGCCCATGGAAAATGCAGTTAGATTTTCCTTGACTGAGAAATAAATCTTCATTTTACTAAGCCATTGAGAATTCAGTTTTTAAAAAATACATGTAAATAATACATGTAAGGGAATGAATAAAAAATTAAAACACAATCTAGATGTGATTGGAACACAGCTTGTTCTCTAGCCCATATTAGCTAAGAATTTCCAACAACATTTAATGAAAAGTAGCTTTTAATAATAATAGAAAAAAATAGAAACTTTATCGTTATTATATTTGTGTTTTGTTCAGGCTAATTGTATAGTAAAATGACTATAGCTTTCATTCCAGATCTTGGGTTTAATTATTCTCCCCTCATCCAGTTGATTTTAGAGTCCCGACTGGACTGTAACAAACTCTTGGGCTGCATGGACAACTTCCAACTTCTAGAATCAAGATTTTCATCCTCAGAATGAATGAAACTCGGTTTGAATAATTCTTTTGAGAACATTATTGTACCAAGATTTGTTTTGTTTGAGTGTACAACACATTATACTAGTGTAATCCTTCCATTAAACCAACTTCCCTCCCTCCTTTAATTTTCCTCCCTTCATGAATACTTTTTGAAGACAAACCAGGGGCCATCTACTGTGCTCATCAGTGGAGATGAAATGAAGAATGAGACAATCATGGCTTCCGCCATC
>NW_012153353.1:11829-12224 GCF_000956105.1 Propithecus coquereli | reverse complement strand
CTTTCCTTTTGCCACTTGCCTTTAAAACTATCAATTTACACTCTTATGCAATAGTTTGCCCTCCCTAAGGTCATTTTGCAACTCTTTCTCCTCTCCGAGGTGACCAGGAATGAGAAATGCCAATTAATTTCACCATGAGCAAGGGTATATGAGCCCAAGTCAAAGGCAGATGAGCCCAAGGCAGACTTTCCCTCTCAAGTATGGATTGCTTTGTAAAGGTTACAATGACCCAGGAGGGTTAGGTGCTTTGCCTGTGATCACTAGTTGTAACTTCAGAAACTGCAGGTTCCATGTGGCCAAAAGGAAGGCTTATCCACTTATGTATTGATGGGCGCTTGGGTTGTTTCCACATCTTTGCAATTGTGAATTGTGTTGCTATAAACATTCTAGTGCAC
>NW_012153353.1:0-469 GCF_000956105.1 Propithecus coquereli | reverse complement strand
TCACCATTATATAGTGACCCCCTTTGTCTTTCATTACTTTTGTTGATTTAAAAACCAAGTTGTCTGAGATCAAAACTGCCACACCAGCCTTCTTTGGCTTTGATTTGTTTGAAATATTGATTTCCACCCCTTTACTTTGAGTCTAAATGCATCCTTCCAGGTCAGATGCGTTTCCTGGAGACAGAAGATTCTTGGCTTGTTTGTTTTTATCCATTCGGCCAGTCTGTGTCTCTTTAGAGGGGAGTTCACACCATTCACATTTATTGAGAGAACCGATAAGTGGGGTGAATTATGTTCATTCTGTTGGATTGCATTTTGTTGCTTTGTTTTATCTCTTGAGCCATTGTGGAATCTAGCCTTTGATCTTTAACTTTTGAGTGGTTTCACATTCGAGAGTGTTTGTTGTACTGATCCTTTTGTAATTCTGTTTTGAGTACTTCTTGGAGAGCTGGTCTTGTCTTGGTGAATT
>NW_012153352.1:319693-320045 GCF_000956105.1 Propithecus coquereli | reverse complement strand
TTCAATATTAATTTTCAGATCTTTCATTTCCACTCCCATATAGACGTCTGGAGGGACGTGTGGAATTGTTTCCAGTCTGGGGCTGTGATGAATAACACTGCTGCAAACACTTATGTATCTGCCTTTGGGTGGACATATGCAGTAATTTCTTATGGGTATCTATGTACTAGTGTAATTGTTAGATCATAAAGGGTATATATGTTTTGTGTTAGTAGTTAATGGCAAAGAATTTCCCAGAGTACACTCCCACCAGTAATGTATGAGATTTCTAGTTAACAACATTTGATATTGTCTAACCTTTTCATTTTAGCCATTCTAACTGGTGTGTCATAGTATCACAATGCAATTAATT
>NW_012153352.1:318947-319344 GCF_000956105.1 Propithecus coquereli | reverse complement strand
ATTTCTGTCTCTACAGATTTACATATTCTACACATTTCATACAGTATGTGATCTTTTGGACTGATTTCTTTCATTTAGCATAATGTTTTTAAAATTCATACCTGGTATAGCATACCTCATTAATTCATTCCTTTTCACTGTAGAATAATATCCTATTGTATAAATGTGCCACGTTTTGTTTATTCATCCATCAGTTGATAGACATTTGGGTTATTTCTACTTTTCGGCCATCATGAATAATTCTGCTAGGAATATTCGTGTACAACTTTTTATATGGGTATGTTTTCATTTATTTGGGGTACATAACTAGGATGGAATTGCTATGGTAACTGTGTGTTTAACAATTTGAGAAACTGCTAAAGTTTTCTGAAGTGACTGTACATTCCAACAGCAACAT
>NW_012153352.1:318441-318897 GCF_000956105.1 Propithecus coquereli | reverse complement strand
AACTTACTCTAATTCACTCAGATTAGTAAGTATTTTGCATCAATGAGTATTTGTTATTGAAACATTAACTGACTAGTGTTCCAATATTCACTGTGTAAAGATGAAAAATAGCATAATTTATTCGATATATAAATGTGATCAATTTTTTTGGAAGCAACTGTATAATAAGGGTAGAAATAGAAAATCAGAATGCTGTAAGATAGACAATATGCTACTGGCACACAGACTTGGATATTAATATTTATTTATACTAGATTAAGAAATTCCTATTTAAAAAGTAAATCCACACACATTAGAACATTGTCTAGAAGAACTTCATGTCTAAGGGAGTATAATCACATTAATGGTGTCCACATAAGAAATTCCTAAAAAGGTACCACAGTACTAATATCTCTAAATGCTATTCCAAAGGCTGTAAATTGGCAGGCCACAGAAAATATCTGGTTCTCAGAATGC
>NW_012153352.1:316685-317140 GCF_000956105.1 Propithecus coquereli | reverse complement strand
ATTATATTGATTCATTTTCAAATGGTAAACAAAATTTGCAATTGAGGAATAAGGACCTCTTGATCATGATGTGGTACTCTCTATTTTATAGCTTAATTTCATGAAATATAAAATGTTTATTTGATAACAAATATTAATGCTTCATTTGAATGATGTTACTGGACATTCATTGAAGATGTGCCTCTCAAATCATGAGAATGAGAAACTTCTTTGTCACTCAATTTTGTTCATGGCCATGCTTACTTCCTTCTATAAGGAAGGAATTGTAGATCTTTTCTGATTTTTCCTTCTGATTTTTTCCTTGTGAGCCAATGTTTGTTTTTTTTTTAGAGACATTACAAACTACCTCTTCAGCCTAGAAAGAGAGGTAACCTTATATTTTTTTAAGTAGATAACTTAGCTTCTTACCAATTCCACAAAAACTTCTCCATTTTCCCTTTTCTAATAAAATTACA
>NW_012153352.1:316065-316635 GCF_000956105.1 Propithecus coquereli | reverse complement strand
GAACAGATCCATCTTTTGTTACTGAATTGCTTTGACACATTTGTCATAATTACAGATGATCATAAATGTAAAAATCAACTTCTAGGCTCTTTATTCTGTTCCATTCATCTAATTGTTAATTATTGCACCAATGCCACATGACTTAATTAACGTACTTTCACAGTAAGTCTTGAAACCTGGTAGCTTATGTCCTGAAGCTATGTTTTTAACATGGACTTCGGTGGAGGGGGGGAACCAAAGGCAACACACATAACCTAAACTTATGCAGATATCTGGTTGATCCAAAACCTTATATTGAAAACATCCATCTTTTGCTACTGAATTGCTTTGACATATTTGTCATAATTACAGATGATCATAAATGTAAAAGTCAACTTCTAGGCTCTTTATTCTGTTCCATTCATCTAACTGTTAATTATTGCACCAATGCCACATGACTTAATTAATGTACTTTCACAGTAAGTCTTGAAACCTGGTAGCTTATGTCCTGAAGCTATGTTTTTCTCTTTAAAGATTGCCATAGACATGCTTTGAATCTCCACATCAGTTTTAGAATTAGATTTTTTATTT
>NW_012153352.1:312633-314155 GCF_000956105.1 Propithecus coquereli | reverse complement strand
ATAGCACTGTAGGATGACTACATTTAGTAATAATATATAGTTTCAAATAGCTAGAAGGAAGATATCGAATGTTCCCAACAAAAAGAAATGATAAGTGTTCCAGACGATAGATACGCCAATTACCCTGATCTGATCATTATACACTATATGTATAGAAACATCACTATGCACCCATAAATATGTACAATTAATATAGTTCAATTAAGAAAAGAAAGATTTTTAAAATGTTGAGTAAATAACAGAATGAACAGGTCAATGAAGGAAGAGCTTGGAATTTAGGGGAAATCAAGAAATGGCAATGATGAGAGTCTCATTCAAGATAGGGGATGAAAACCTGTGCATATAATATATGCTGCCTTTTTTGCTGGTCTGTGTAAGTCAGAGAGGCAATTTTTATATGATTTAATAATTCCATGATATGGAGATAAATGGAAAAATAATTTGAAGGAAAATATGAAGCAGATTATGCTGCTGAATTCTGAATTTGGGGAATTGACATGATAATAGAGATAGATAATTGATGTACAATGAATGGAAGAATATTAAAGCTGATATTTTTAAGGGTGCAAAGAAAAGAGCATAAAGGAAAAGATAAAATGATGTGGTCTCATTTCATATTCCCTATGTTTCTTTGGTTTTAAATGTCACTTTAAGGCCCTTTGAACACAGCCAGAATAAAAATGAGGAGCCCAGAAATGCAAATAATGGAAAGACAGAGAAGGGAAGAAAGAGGGATACTAGGATGCATTTTTCCTACCCCTTGCATCAAATTTGATGTGTAATTGCAATGAAATGAGGTAGGGTTGCTTCTGAATAGGTGTAACATTTATTTATGACAAGATGTACATTTCGAGCTAGAGGTGCTTTCTAATTGGGAGAAATATTTAATTTCAGAAACTTAGGGGAACTGATAGGGACAAGAAAAGAAGTAGATGACTGGATACTTATGGGTGACTAAGGTATAAGGGAAAGCAATAAAGAAAATGGACTTTATGTTTCTTTCTACATGTAGTTTTTACCAGAGTACAGGGAGCAGGTTTAAATTGGTATCCGTGATTCACAAATGCATAGGTATTTATTGAACACTTTCCCTGTGCCAGGAGCTGTCCTAGGTACCAGGATTTCGGCAGTGAGGAAGACAGACAGGGTCTCTCATTCTAGAAAGGAAAGAGGGAGAAAGTAACCATCCAAGATAAATACATGAGCAAGATAATTTCCCAGAGTGAAAAATGCTATGAACAAAATTAACAGTGTTGCCATAGAGACTGACAATTAGGGGCTAGGATGCTCAGGGGAGGCATGAGGAGTCAGCCATATACCGATCTGGGGGAGGAGTGTGTCAGGCATAGGAAGCATCAAGTTCAAGAGCACTGAGGCATTGTTTAGGAATAGGAATAAATTCATTGCATCTGAAGAAGCATCAGGTGGGGGGATTGTAGCACAGCACAACTTTGCAGAGGTGGGCAAGACACACACAGATCCCATGGGGCACTGTAGACCACTGGAAAGAGTTGGAACTCTG
>NW_012153352.1:308465-310353 GCF_000956105.1 Propithecus coquereli | reverse complement strand
TTCATATTTGTTTCTTTATCAACCTTACAATAATATAAAAGAGTCTCATATCTTGCTTGAAGATATTTTAGGGTTCAGTGTATCAGTGGCTTTCAGAATTTTATTTTTAAGTTTATCATAATTCCAGTGTATGCAAACAATGATGGGTTAATATCCTTATGTCTTAATCATTTATTGTTATTCCTGAAGGAAATTTTTTTTTGATGGTGAGAGGGTATCACAAACCAACTAATATTTATAGTGGAGGCTTATATTGTACATTGTTTTTGCCAGTAGTTCTCAGAAATGACCATCCTCAGAGAGTTTCTCATACTTGGCCAGAGAAAAAGACAGAGGAAACTGAGTCCTGTCCAAGTGGAATAGTGAACTGATCTGTTGGTCGCAGAATAGTGGGATCATCGAAATGGAGGAACTAAGAAACACAGGATTTGAAGTGGCCTCAGAAACCCAAGAGCAAGAGGCTCTTTTTACATGTCATATTTTAGTTATATAGATATACGCAACACCAAATTATGCCTATGGAAAAAATATAAATAAATCTGACCTTGTAATATAGCTGGCCAGAATCTGAGACTGCAAACTAAACCAAGGCCTTGGAAATGAGAGAAAAGTATTCAGTGTTCTACAGCCAGCCAGTGTTTTCTCTCTTGCTGTTCCTTTTTGAAGGCATCATGGGAGTTAGCAAGGATGCTTATTCTGAATAAAGCAACGGTGCTCATTTGGCAGAGCAGGCGGGTGTTAAACCATACCTTGTAGACCCAATCAAAGTACAACCAGGAAAAGAGTCTTCCTTCAACATAATATACCTAGTGAGAAATCTATTCAGTTAGGCGAGGTGATATGCAGTGAAAAAGGGACAGAGCTGTAGGGTAGGAAAAATAACCCCTTGCTTTATCTACACAGTAGTTTCTTCTTTTTCACACTAAGTGCTAATAACAGCAATCTATTCTCAATGCCACTCTCATGCCCAAGCTAAGACCCAATTGCTCCTAAGTGTACTTGCTGTATTGCAAGCTATCAAGAGAGTACAGAGTAATTCTACCAGTAAAAGTGTATTCAGGTTTTCTTTTGAAACAGCTATATTTGGGAACAACTCTATTTCCTACATTAAATATATGTACCATTATATATTACATACTGCACATAGGCATATACATATATGAAACTGGGTTTTCAAATACATTTCTAATTTATGTTCAAGTTAAACGTTCATTTAAAACAAATATTTTACATACATCCCAGTTACTAAAGTGACAGAAATTTGCTTAATTAAAACAATGATTTTTCAATAACTGTTGATTTAAAAGATAGCAATATAATGAATAATCTGTCGAAAGATAGCAATTTTATTATGTTGATCCTAAACTACCAATTCTAGAAATTTCATATTCAAGAGATGAGTGATTTATCAAGGTGTACCTATGCATGTATTAAAAATGTTTGAATAGACTTTTAAAACATATCTGAAATGCCAAATTCATAATCAAACTATAGTGAAATGTTAGTTTTCTGTCTCCTTTTCCATAGAAGTTTAATATTAACAAACAGAATCAATCTCCTTTGTTTTAAATTTCAAGATCTAATTATTCTGTGGTAATAGTTACTAAATAATGCCTTCTTAGATATAAACTTCCTATATATTGATTATTAATTGAACCATTACTATTCAAAGTTTTAACTTACACTGAACGTGATTGTCTTTGAAAGGACTATTGAAAATTGTTCCTATATTGTTAAGTTATTATCAATACATGAATCTGAAGGCAATCTGATTTATCTTTTAAAATTTCATTAATGCTATTTAATGACAATACTCATGTTATTAGGAATAGCAATACCATCACAGTTCTTCCTTTATAAGTTGAAAACTAAAGTTCATGTTCACTGA
>NW_012153352.1:307433-308415 GCF_000956105.1 Propithecus coquereli | reverse complement strand
GGGGGATTGTAGCACAGCACAACTTTGCAGAGGTGGGCAAGACACACACAGATCCCATGGGGCACTGTAGACCACTGGAAAGAGTTGGAACTCTGTTTAACACCAGAGAGAAAAGTGTTGAGAAGCTCTAATTAATAAAGTGAAAAATTATCAGGTAGTATTTTTAAATACCACCTGACTCCCTTGTAGAGAATGGAGTATGTAGAAATTAAAAACTTCAACTTCTCATAACTAAAAACTCTGAAGGGCTAAGGATCAGTGACACATGATTGGATGAGTTTGTCAGCTCTTCTCCCTTTGGTGTCTTCTTTACCCTATTTTTGATCATGTATGTATGCTTTTCAAACTTTCCAATTAAGTGACTCTAACAGCCTCCTGAGTTTATTTATTTATTATTTATTAGAGATAGGGCCTTGCTGTGTTGCTCAAGTTGGACTCAAAGCCCTGGGCTCAAGTGATCTGTTCCTCCTGCCTCAGCCTCACAAGTAGTTGGGACTACAGGTGTGTAACCACCACATCCAGAGTTTCTTTCTTTATTTTTTTTTATTATTAGTAAACTGGCTGAGAGGATTCTTCTCTTAGATTGTTCGTGTTGCTCTCAATAATATGAATGAAAGTTAAGCTAATGGGGAGATTGTTTCATTTCTTTATAAGCTATGATTTCCTTCTGGTAGTTACATTTTTATGTTAATACATACAATCTCCTCACCATTTTAAAGTGAAACTAAGCATGGACAACAAATTTAATTAGAGATGAAAGTGATGCATTTGTGTCCAAATTTATTCAACCTGCTTATATTTGTAGTTTTGTGCAAAAGCCTGTCAAAATTTGTACCCAGAAGCCAGAAGCCAACATGAAGAATCTATTTTATTATTTTTGCACTTGCATTAGTTTGCTAGCGCTGCCAAAATACAAATACTACAGACTGGTGGCTTAAACAACAAAAATGTATTTTCTCATGGTGCTGGAGGCTAGAAATCC
>NW_012153352.1:295486-295818 GCF_000956105.1 Propithecus coquereli | reverse complement strand
AAGATACAATGAACTAACACTAGAAGAAAGATAAATGGAGAGAGCATGCTGTTGTAGACAACCGTGAGGCCATTTAGAATGACCTGAATCCAGTCGTACTTCTTTGACTGTTCAGTCAAAGACCATTGGGTGGTCCATATTTGCTTTGCTTTTTTTGTTATTCCTATCAATATGTATGAAGTAATATATATGAAAAAAGTTTTGTAAACTGTAAAGGCGTTTTGTGACTACTCCTCAAAACTCAGAGACAGAATTGTAAAAAAGATTTAAAAAATGTTTCGGGGCACTTATCTTAGTACTTGAAATGAACTTTTCAAGTGAGTTCTTGATAC
>NW_012153352.1:290062-293496 GCF_000956105.1 Propithecus coquereli | reverse complement strand
TTTTGTGAAAATTACTAAATTTATATAATGAGTTAAAGTCTGTTAAATTGGTTTTACATGTGGTGTATACACTAGGGATTACATATCTATCATAAAGCATTCTTTGAATAATTATGAAGTTCATAGACATTGCCTGTGTGTTGACCAATTTAGATTTATAGATATTTAGGTATTGTGAAATTAGTTCTGATATCAACATATTATCTTGAAAGGAGAATCAAACAGAATAATCGGTAGTAACAGGCTCTTACAAATTTCACAAAGTGTATTAAAAGTAATTTCCTTAGTTAAGACAAAGGTTAGCTTATAAAATGATGTAAGATGAGTGCTATATCAGACTACTATTCTCTTCCACTGTTTACAAGGTTATATTATTGATATATCTCTGTTTTCACAATGAAAATACTTGGAGACCCATTGTTCTTTTTTAAATACTTGTGTATATTTCAGTAAAGCTACTTTATGAAATTCACTAAACCAGTAAAATCCTCTTCTTTTGCACTTTTGACATCAATTTTTCTCATGTCCAGTATGTTCTTGAATGTTAAATATTCAGAATTGGATATGTGTATATAAGCCCACATATGCATATATATGCATATAATTTTTGATATTTACTATCCAGTGCAGCACTGTGCACCCTAGGATATATATAACATTACTTAATGATGAATTTACGTGTGTTTTTCTAATATTATCTGGGTGATAACTAGTATACATATTGTCAGAAATTGATTTCTCTTCGATCTAAATAATTTTCTTTGATATTCTGGGAAATTTGTATTTGATAAAATCTGGATTTTATTACAAGAGGCTAATCCTATTTTTTTCACAAGTTTTCCTTTTTGCAATCAAAGTGGATAATGCTTATTGCCCATTAAGTTAAAAGTAATAAGCAGTGGGCTCTTTGCTACAATTCCACATTGGTAGCTAATCTAGAATTTCTACATTCTATAATCCTTGGTACATATTTTAATATCTCTTAGTTTCTAAATACAACTACTCAAACTGAATTAATTTAGGTAAAATAATAACTTCATTGACTTATGGAAGTGAACTTAAGGAAAGAAGTGAACACCTCACCAAGCAACTAGCCTTGAATTCTACTGAGACTCTCTCAGTGGCCTTCTTCGCTCCTTTTCTTTCTGGGCCAGGCTTATTCTTTCTAAGTGCACCGGTTTTCTCCATGTGGTGGAAAATAATATCTGTTGGCTTCCAAGTGTTACATTTCACATCCTAACCACTAGGGAGGAAGTGACTTTGACTCCAGATTCACATATTCAAAAATCCAGAGCAAGAGCTGCATTGGTCCATTTGAGTCAAATGCTCAGCCTTAAAACTATCAGCTTAGTTGAGAGGCCTGAGTAGTATAATGAGATCAATTTAGTTAAGGAACTTTGGGTTTTGTAAGAGTGTATCTTTTCCCTCAGGAGCCAAGTCATTTAGGAGTTGGGTTAGTTTCTGATTTCAGTCTTCTTCCTTTTCCTCTTTCTGATTCTCTGTTGCTGCAAATCCTCACCCGGTTTACTTCCTTATTTCCTTCAGGTCTCAGCTCAAATGTCACCTTCAATTGCCTCATCATCTAAAATTTTGCACTCTATCCCTTTCCACTGATTTATTGTTCCTTTACATTCCTGGCATTATGTAAATGTTCCCCTGGTTATGTTTCTGTTATCAGCTATCCCTTATCTCCACAAAGAACAGGAACTTTGTTTTGTTCGGTACATCTGGAATATTGCTTGGCATGTCATAGGTATTCTTGAAATATTTGTTGAATGAATGAAAGGAGACACTATGTCATTTCCATATGTGGCTCTTTCAACTTACTCTAACCTGAATTTAACTCTATTAAGTAGAAGTATGTAGGGCAAAATATCTCTGATGTGTGGCAAAAGGTGTCCAACCAAGACAAAAATCATTCAATTTAATAGCTGGCATTGGACAATGAAATTGTGCAGTAAGTCATTATAGAACATTTCTTGGTATCATGTCTGCCTCACTCAGTGAGTTGATTTTGTCTTAAATAAGGAGATCTGTGGCTTCTTGGATTATACAAAACCCTTTAATATTTTTATGTAAATACATTGAATTTGTCCTTAAAGAAGCCACACTTTATGAGTAATATATCCATTTAGAGCAAAAGCATAAATTGCCAAGATGGCAACATGTGTTTTAGTTCCATGGATGTTCCTAATAAACATTTGATGGAACTTAGGGTCTCTATAGCTAGCTAAACTGATTAACTAATTCAGTCACATCTTTTGTCTTTTTCAATAACCTGATCATTTGCTGATAGAATTAATCATAATCACCTAATTAGTTCTTCATGAGTTTTTTTTCCAATTCAAAGCTGACCACTTCATTATGGTGAAATGCTCTTTAAAAATAAAGAAAATTCCTATAGGCAAAGAATTTATGAAGAAGACCCAAAAGCAATCACAGCAACAACAAAAAATAAATAAATGGGGCCTGATCAAATTAAAAAGCTTTTGAACAGTTAAGGAAGCTATCATTAGAGTGAATAGACAACCTACAGAATGGGAGAAAATATTTGCATGCTATACATCCAATAAAGGGATGATAACTAGAATCTATAAAGGACTCAAGCAAATCACCAAGAAAAAATTAAACAGCCCCATTAAAAAGTAGGCAAAAGACATGAACAGAAACTTTTCAGAAAAAGATAAACTAATGGCCAACAAACATATGAAAAAATGCTCAACATCTCTAATCATCAGGGAAATGCAAATCAAAACTACAATGAGAGATATCACTTAAATCCAGTGAGAATGGCTTTTATCAAAAAGTTCCAAAACAACAAAAGTTGGTGTGGACACAGAGAGACAGGAACACTCATACACTGCTGGTTGGACTGCAAACTAGAACAACCTCTATGGAAAGTAATATGGAGATACCTCAAAGAACTAAAGGTAGAACTACCATTTGATCCAGTAATCCCACTACTGGGTATTTACCCAACGGAAAAAAAGACAGTCTATAAAAAAGGCATCTACACTCAAATGTTTATAGCAGCACAAATCACAATTGCAAAGACATCAAAACAACCCAAGTGCCCATCAATCCATGAGTGGATTTATAACGTGTGGTTTATGTATACCATGGAGTACTACTCAGCCATAATAAAAATGGTGAACTAATACCTCCTGTAGTAACCTAGATGAAACTGGAGACCATCCTTCTAAGTTAAGTATCACAAAAATGGAAAAACAAACACCACATGTACTCACCATTAAATTAGAACTAATTGATCAACACTTATGTGCACATATGGAAATAATGGTCATCGAAATCAAGCAGGTGGGAGAGGCAGAGGGGATGGGTAAATTCACACCTCATGGGTACAATGCACACTATTTGGGGGATGGGCACACTTATAACATTGACTCAAATGGTACAAAAGCAATTTATGTAAC
>NW_012153352.1:276927-277972 GCF_000956105.1 Propithecus coquereli | reverse complement strand
ATTAATATAATGTTTGTGTTTGTTTTTTAACATGCAAGTTTTTATATTAACTATTAACTTTTACCTGTCTTACATCTTGCAAAAGTGTTTCCTAGAATGGTATGTATTTTAGGTTTTTTAAAAAAAAATGCTTTTACACATAGTTTTAAAAATCTGTGGCATAAATTTTTTTTTTATCCTTCATTTTGTTTTTGCAGGTTTCATATCCTGCTGTAAAAGTCCTATCTTAATAAAATAAAAAGTGATATTACTAGGTTAATCTCCAAAATATTTTTGGAAATTTTAAAATCCCTTGAAATCCAAAGGCAAAAGCATTTTAGATCAATAACAAATTATAAATTGGTAGTAACACTAAAAATTATGAACAACTTTGTGGATACTTGGAGATAAGTAAATTCAAGAAGCATAGATTTAAGTAATCAAAAGAATTGGAAACTTTATCTCACAAATAAGGTTTAGATATTTTCTTATAAGGGAAGCAAAGACCATTGAGCATGGACTGGACAATTGTGACTTTAGAGGGTGGCAGCTCCTGACTCAGTACGAGGTCCTTAAGACTTAACTTCTGGTAAAATCCTGGGACGATTCTGGAAATGACTACCATTCTTTCCTATTTTTTGGCTTGTTATTTATATATTCTGGCATCATTTTAGTCAATATTCTGTATTAAACAAAGGGGAATGGATTATAGGTGTTTATAGAATTTTTTAAAAAATATTTGATATGTGCAAGATGGCATCCACTGAAAAAATAAATAAAATATGCTTAGTAAAGCTTTCATAAAAGAACTCCCACTAAAAAGTAGTAATTAGAACCTAAGTTCATGGAATGTCACAGAATCTTGAATTTGGAAGAAAACTCAGAGGTTGTCCATCCAAACTTCGCACTAAAAGCAGATTTCAACTCAATATATTAGTCATCATTCTAAGTCAAACTTCATCAGATGCCTCCTTAAATAAAAGGCACACTTCTGGATTCAGGGAAAAGAGAAAGAAGGCACAATCTCTACTGTGCAGCAGTCTATTAGTTAGGGCTGTCTACGACA
>NW_012153352.1:273040-275572 GCF_000956105.1 Propithecus coquereli | reverse complement strand
TTTAAACAAAATTTATATCGGACATCTATGTCAGGCACTGTTCTAATCACTTTAAAAATATTGGGAAAATGTTGATAAGGCAAATGCATATAGGAAAACATTCAGTTTATGGGGAGTCTGAAAATATTCTCTATTATCTTAGTGTTTTAAAAATATACTTGTTAGTAGATTCTGTGTTATTTATTAGCACTAGTCTTGAAGATTTGACATTAGTGAAATCAAAATGTTAAGTATGTGAGAGAAATATTTTTCTGAGATGCAGAATTAATTATTATCATTCTATTTTAGCACCAGGCTACTTATTCATGAGCTTTTTCTGTCTTTAGAATATGGAGTTTGAGAATTATTGACTGGAAGTGTGAAGGTACGAATATTCTGAGAAGCTTTTCACATTTGAGTTAAGAAATCATAGATCTCATTTTTGCAGGTCTTGACATAAGTGAGGCTGAATAGATATGTAATAATGGAAGGAGGAAATAAAGATATTGGAACTTGCAATTATAAACAAAGTATGAATTTAGAAGGAAAGTAAGGATTACCTCCTCATGATATTGTTCAAATACATACACACTCAAATATAAATATTTTTGGTTATTACTAAGTGCTTGCATATTTTGTTTATATTATTATTCTATTATTACTAATAAAAGTATAGCAATAGATTGATACAATTTATGTTGAACAAGTGACAGAAATATGATCAATATGTGAGTAAATTATTATTAGACTGAATATAGTCTATGGGACATATTAAAAGTCAATCCTTATTGAGGGATCTTTGAATAACAGATGTGGTTTTAAGTGTTTTACATACATTGCTAAGGTTGAAGTTTGTGTCCCCACAAAGTCCATATGTTGGAATCATAAGCTCTAAGGAGCTAGGGCCTTTTGGGAAGTGAATTTGTTATAAGGCTGGAGCCTTTAGAATGAGATTAATGTCCTTATAGGAGGGGACCAAGGGAGCTTGTGTTCATCCATTTAACTGTGTGAGAATACAGCAAGAAGGTGAACCAGGAAGACAGCCCTCACTAGACTCCAAATTTTCTATTGCCTTGATCTTGGACTTCCCAGTCTCCAGAACTGTGAGAAATAAATTTCTGTTTTTTATAAGCCACTCAGTTTATGGTTTTTTTTTTTAATAGCCGCCTAAATGGATGAAGACATAATTAACTTGTTAATTGTCACATTGTCCTTTTTAAGCAGGTACTATTAAGTTGCCCCATGTGATAGATGAGGAAAATAAGGATAGTGTGTTTGAGTAATTTTCCCAAAGTCACAGAGCTAGTCCATTAGAGAGTCAGTATTCATACCTGAGCACTTTGGTTCTAGACTCTATGCTCTCCACACGACTGACCGGTTTTGATTCGGGAAATATTCTGAGCATAATGTGCTCAATAAAGAAGAGATCCAATTCTGACTAGAACAGAAAGAGTGAAGTCAGGTTTTTAAATATAGTACAAAACCAAGACTTCTAAATAACCTGCACCAGATGGGACACTATCCTTGATGAGAGGAATGTGCGTTTGTTTCAGATATTGGTTATAAAACATAGTGAATTTGGTAGTCATTGACACAGCACAGTGACCACACAATGCAGGCACTACAACGTGATTTAAAATTAGCAAAGACCATACTAGTTTTGACTTGCAAATATGAAGATAATCCAGGAATTTAAAACCAAGAAAAAAAATTGAGGTACTAAAGTGTGCAAAATTTATATGCAAAATTTATATGCAAAATGCATATGCAAAATTCTTACCAAATTGTTAGATCTAAGTGCCACATTTATTGGCTCTAAGGACAACTTAAGAAAGGCCAGTGGATCACAGAGGTGGATATATCGTGGCTAGAGAAAAGTTCATCAGTACAGGCCATGCAGACCTTTACTGTCTCATTTTACACTAAACATTTTGTTCAGCTATACCATGTGGAAACAGTGAGGGATCTGGAATCAGAAAGAAGTGATTTCAAATACAATGACTTTAAACAAATCAGTTATTGTCTTAAAGTATTATATAGCAGTTGTTTGACATTGTAGGATCAAATAGCGTAAACAATTGATAGAAATGAAAAGCTCTGTGCTAATCTAAATCCGGCGGTAATTAAACTTTAAATCAAGAATGAGAAATTCCAATATTACCATTAAGAGGAAAGGAGGGGAGAGGAAGTAGAAAGGCAGTGAGCAGACAACAGAGGGACCTCAGGGAGAGCAGTAGGCACTCCTGGCAAATTTGCTCCATTTCACAAATTACCCATGGGTAGGCCCTGGATATTGGTTTTTTTATCCACAGAATTACTTTCTGAGGGGAATTGTTACTGTGACTCTTATATTGGTTTCTTTCCTGTGAAGCAATGTGTAAACATCAAAGAAGCTTTCGATTAGAATCAAAGTATTCCTCAATTGGAAATTTTCTTAAATAATGGATGACACTTGAAGATATTGGTTGTCATTTTTAATAATTAACCATGTCTAATTTTGACAGTAACTGAACTTTTATTTTCTGTGAGAGCTTGATACACTACCTGATTTAG
>NW_012153352.1:271652-272990 GCF_000956105.1 Propithecus coquereli | reverse complement strand
TCTGCTCACATATGACTGGCCAGAATGTAGTCAAATGATCATACCAACTAACAAAAGGGAAGCACAAAGACTGGGCACAGTGGCTCAGGCTTGTAATCCTAGCACTCTGAGAGGCCAAGGTGGGAGGATTGCTTGAGCTCAGGAGTTCCAGACCAGCCTGAACACGAATGAGACCCCATCTCTACTAAAAATAAAAAAAAAATTACCAGGGCTTCCGTGTGTTCCTGTAGTCCTGGCTACAGGCTGGGAGGCTGAGGTAGGAGGATCCCTTGAGCCCAGGAGTTTGAAGTTGCAGTGAGCTACAGTTGCAGTGAGGTTGCAGTGAGCTACAGTGACACCACTGGACTCTACCCGGGGTGATAGTGCAAGACGGTCGCAAAAAAAATAAAAAAGGAAAGCAGAGAAATGTAGGCAAGCTTGGTGATCAGGAGGAAGGAAAAGTGAGTTTGATCAGTCTCTTCGACAGGGCCTTTGCAGATTATTAATATCGCTGAAGGATTATCCCTTTAGCTCCTTTTCGACCACTTAATTGTCACCACTTTAGTAAGAGCCACGTATGTGTGAGTTTGAAATTATCTGAAAATTTTAGTAAGAATTCTAATAGTAAAATAATTCTTCTACTTTGTGAATACCTGTATCTAGCTTATTTTTCAGTTGTAGCAATAAATAAGAAGTTATTTTTAAGTGTCTTTGTAACTTGGGTTATTAAAATGTGGGTGCTGAATGTTACTAACACAATTTATTTTCCTTGCTCTTTGAATTCTATTAAGAGGCAGGTATCATGTGGTTCTCATCTCACAGACAACTGTGAAGTACTTGTATAAACCTGCAGTTCACCCTAGGTGACAGATATATACTCACACATACTGCATACTGGACTGCACATCTGTAATGAAGCATTACTGTTTTTAGGGAAAAGAAAAACCCACAACATTATGCTTCAGGCCAGGAAAGTCAAGTAGCCAAAGTCGATATTAAAACAGTTAAGATAATATTTCAGAAAAGATTTGCCTTATTCATTTTCCATAAACTTTATAATTGAGCTTCCTAAACATATTTAAAGTTTAAACAAGCACTTAAAATGTACAACATGAGTTTCACGTACTACCCACTGCTTCTGCCTGTACCTAAGGGGAAAATGAAATTGCTTTCATGTTGGGATCTGCTGAGTGCACAATTTCAATGACCACCCACTTAGTAAATACATGTACCATTTATATCATTACCATTATCTTTCTACAATGAGAAATTACTAATAGAATTTTCCACATATCCCCAATCTTTCACTGTTTCCTTTCTATTTACAGGATGGAATCCAAACTCTAGTTTGCAAGTTCA
>NW_012153352.1:271256-271602 GCF_000956105.1 Propithecus coquereli | reverse complement strand
ATATTGGTTGTCATTTTTAATAATTAACCATGTCTAATTTTGACAGTAACTGAACTTTTATTTTCTGTGAGAGCTTGATACACTACCTGATTTAGGTGAGCAAGAGATTTAAATATTGCATAGTACTGAGAGCCATAAATTTTGAATAAACTTCCTGTCACTTTTTATAACATTTGTTTCTGGTGGGTTTTTCTCCTTTCATAGGTAAATAGATAATAGATAGATATAGGTAGGTAAGTAATTAGGTAGATAGATGTTCACAATGTGTATATGTATGCATCCAGATAGATAGTTTTAAGAGATAGATATGATGTCTAAGCATTATAACAATGAATCACTTTATAGT
>NW_012153352.1:266249-266935 GCF_000956105.1 Propithecus coquereli | reverse complement strand
CAGATTATAGACTTTAATCACATCTACAAAATACTTCCATGGCAACACCTAGATTAGTGTTTGATTAAATCACTGGTCCTAGCCAAGTTAATGCATCAAAAGACCATCAGAAGCAACTCATTTCATATGAAGTTTTATTTATTTGACATAGTTGTTTCTGTATTGATGCATGTAATAAACTACTTCCTAAATAGCAGTTTTTATGCATTTGAGATACCTGCTAAAGTTTATCCTTTTTCTGGAAACTATTCCCGTAGAGAATTCTGTAAGTCTCTGATATGCTGTTGAGCCTATTGGTTAATAGTTTGATAGAATTTATAGCTGTGTTTTCAGCCTTTTAATGGCTCTCTCAAAGTCATCAAAATCCATACTTAAATGCCATGTTCAATATAATTAAATATTTAACAGATATAGAAAATCTCTTAAGCTTTATCCTGATTCCTCCCATAACAGCTTGATTAGGGGAAACCTGGCTATTTCCAAAGAGCTCTGGACAAATTTGAGAAAGTATTATTCCTGAAGGATTTATAATAATTTGGAGAAACAGTTTAACTACATACCAAATTTCCTAGTAGATCTTTGATTTACATGACAGCCACATCCTTTTTGTTACCAACTGAAAGCATACACACCTAGGAATGTTTTTGCATTAAGGTGCTCACATGAAAGAGAAAAAAAAAAAAAAA
>NW_012153352.1:265575-266199 GCF_000956105.1 Propithecus coquereli | reverse complement strand
TGAGACCATCTTTCTTCTCGTGACCTGCCTAAGAATTTTCACTAAGCCATTTTGAATTCTTGCCCTGTCAAGGAATATCCGCACACCTTAACTATTTCCTCAATTGTTTTAGTCATTCCTTGAATGATGAAATTTGATCTGAAATACTCTCAAAATGAAATTGCTTATTCTTGTCTGTCACTCATGTAATGGAACCAATAAGTTGTCATGGCTTTCCTTGGCTCCCCATCATAGATCCAATAACCTTATTCTTCCACCTTACTTCAAATAACACAAATAATATATTAATATAACCATTGTAGAAGATTAAAATTCCAGACAATTCCAGAACTTAGAGCTGAAAAATGTTAAAACTCACTGATTCTACACTTTGCCTGAATTTGGTCCTATAGCCTTGTATCAAAGTTCAATCAGAAAAGCAAAGTCTGTAGGAGACATATTAAGAGATTTATTGCAAGGAATTATGGGGACTTGCTAGGCAAGTCTGAAAGCCATAGGGCAAGCTGTCAGAAAAGGCAGCCTAAAACTTTCAGACACTGGCTGAAACTGCTATACAGAGAGTTTTTCTTCTTTTCTCAGGGAAGTATCAGCTTTGTCTTTCAATTGATTGAATTAGGCTTACCT
>NW_012153352.1:263507-264135 GCF_000956105.1 Propithecus coquereli | reverse complement strand
ATTAGATATTACAGGGTTATCCTGACGTTCAAATAGAATGAGGTATGTAAAGGACTTTGTAAATTATAAAGCACTATGCAAATGTTTGCAATTATCTTAAATGATTTTCAACATTCAGATAAAAAGTGAGACATTCAGACTTTAAAGCAGATGTTTGGCATGATGTAGACAAACAATTTGAATGATTGACTCAATTTCTCACTCTTTTGGAAACAGAGTCATGTAGTTGTTTTGAACATGCTGGAATTTTTGTCAAATAGTAACTAGTCTGGCAGGTTGTTTTATGAAGACATTTGTTGGAAGAATAAGTTCTTTTACAGTGACTCTATAATTGACATTTTAATATTTCCTATTGCATTAAATATCCTTAGTATGGCAATGTTTTGTTGGAGTTGCAAATTCTTAATAAGCATACATCCAGATTGTTAATAAGCATATACAGTGGTAAGTGATTCAGTGTAAAATTCAACCAGAAAATATCCAACTTCTAAAATGACAGGGTGTTAGACAAGGAAAATTGCATGTAAGATTAAGACACTATTAGAGAGTTCATTTCTGCCACCTCCTACCCTGCCAACTCCACCCCACTCTTTGTTAGACAATATGTGGTCTATTTTTTAATTTTTTT
>NW_012153352.1:263052-263457 GCF_000956105.1 Propithecus coquereli | reverse complement strand
TACACATATAGCACATATAGTAGTAGCATTCATCGGGTGTTGGGCAGGTGGGAGGGGGAAGGAGGCGATGGGTATATACATACCTAATGGGCGCGGTGCTCACTGTCTGGGGAATGGATATGCTTGAAGCTCTGACTTGGGTGGGGCAAAGTTAATATATATAACCTAAACATTTGTATTCCTGTAATATGCTGAAGTAATAAAAAATGTCAAAAAATAAAAATAAAATTATTTTGGCTATTTCAGGTCTGGTAGATTTTCATATGAGTTCTAAAATCAGCTTGTTGATTTGTAAAAAAACAGGTTGCAGATTTTCTAATTAGAATTGTACAGAATATGTAGACCAAAATTTAGCCTTCCAGTCCATGAACATGATATAAATCTTCATTTATTTAAGTCTTTTAA
>NW_012153352.1:260003-260618 GCF_000956105.1 Propithecus coquereli | reverse complement strand
TTTTCACAATTTCTCGATAGAAAGGTTAATTTTTCATGATCTCAAAAAGCTGTGTTGGCTCTATGAGCTACTGAGTTATATAAGTGAATTGCTTCTTTGTTAAATAACTTTAAACTGCTATTATTTTGTTGTTATATTTTTTAATGTTCATCTCCCTTTCCCTTCACTCTCAGCCATCCTTTTAGGCTACTATCAAGTGCTTCCTCAGGGATCTACTCCCTTTTTCTTCCTTCTAATTTGCCATTTCCGGTGTGCTTGCAAAACGTTGAGATTAACCGTTTTCTGCAATATGTAATTTTCCTTGAGACTCGTATTATAATTTATTCAGTCTTTCATGAAGATATGCAAATATCAATTACTAAAAATCACTATGAATTTAAGAAAAGCTGTTAGTTACTAACAAACTGGCGATTACACCTCATTCCCTGACTTGAGATTCCAGTCTTATTATTTTCAAACATTTTTGAGAAACTAGCTCATTCTCATTTATCAATGATTATTAAGACGAAGGGTTATCTTAAACAAATAGTTATCCTATCAAATAAGTGCAACTTGAAATACAATACTTGATTGTTTTTTATATGTTCACAAAATGTTAATTATAATGCAACAACA
>NW_012153352.1:256381-258798 GCF_000956105.1 Propithecus coquereli | reverse complement strand
CTCAAATAATGTTAAATATTACAGAATTAAATTGTAAATAATGTTAAATAATAAATGGTTTATATTCATTATATGTCTATGAATAGCCTTTTTATCTTCTTTTAAGAACATTTTTAAAGATAAATGAGTCTCTACAAATAATGTGTTTCTTATTCTATAATGACCTTAGAGCAAATCAGTTCCATTTTGTTGTATCCAATTTGAGAGATCTCATTAAAACTAGACCAATTTTTACAGAATGCATCCATTCTAAAGATTACTTTGTCAAATTTAAACATAACAACTTGTATTATTTTCTTAAAACCGGTTAAGTTAATGAAATAGATACAAGTTTGGATCTCTTTACAATGAAAAATAAATTCAGTGTTGACTTTCCCCTACTGCTCAGTCTCTTGTGAAAAAGATAATGAATTTTCTCTTATGCACACACTTACTTGACATTTGATTTAAGAGTTCCACATGCAAATATATATTTCTTGAAAAGAATACTGAAAAATTCTCATTTTCACGAGTAAAATGAATCCCAAAGAGTTGAAACTTTTGTCCAAAGCCAGTGAGGTCACTGATACAGGTGAGAGACATGGATCAAGGAACCTCTCCTTGCTTTTCTTCTTTTTTAATTTTTAATTTTATTTTCACAATTTCTCAATAGAAAGGTTAATTTTTCATGATCTCAAAAAGCTGTGTTGGCTCTATGAGCTACTGAGTTATATAAGTGAATTGCTTCTTTGTTAAATAACTTTAAACTGCTATTATTTTGTTGTTGTTGTTGTATTTTTTAATATTCATCTCCCTTTCCCTTCACTCTCAGCCATCCTTTTAGGCTACTATCAAGTGCTTCCTCAGGGACCTACTCCCTTTTTCTTCCTTCTAATTTGCCATTTCCGGTGTGCTTGCAAAACGTTGAGATTAACCGTTTTCTGCAATATGTAATTTTCCTTGAGACTCGTATTATAATTTATTCAGTCTTTCATGAAGATATGCAAATATCAATTACTAAAAATCACTATGAATTTAAGAAAAGCTGTTAGTTTCTAACAAACTGGTGATTACACCTCATTCCCTGACTTGAGATTCCAGTCTTATTATTTTCAAACATTTTTGAGAAACTAGCTCATTCTCATTTATCAATGATTATTAAGACGAAGGGTTATCTTAAACAAATAGTTATCCTATCAAATAAGTGCAACTTGAAATACAATACTTGATTGTTTTTTATATGTTCACAAAATGTTAATTATAATGCAACAACAATTAACATACATTTTATTTAATTCTAGCTGTCTTTTAGTTCTTAGACTTTACAGCAATGATTTAGTCACCCTGCAATAGTGAATTTTATGTCTCCCTTTCCAATGTCCATGTTTTTTCCCATTTGCCTTACTACTCTGGCTAAAACCGCCATTACGACATAACTAGATATCATGAGGACAGACATCCCTGTCTTGAACACAGGAATGCATTCATTCTGTCACCGTTTAAGTATCAGGTTAATCCTTAGTTTTTCAGATGGCTTTATAAAGTTGAGGTGCTTCACATCTATTTATTCCTAATTTGCTGAGAAATTGTTCACACATGTTTTTTAATTTTGTCAACTGCTTTGCCTGTACCTATTGAGATGACCATATTATTTTCCATTTTGTAAGCTTCCATTTTGTCTGAATTATCAAATTTATTGGCCTAAAGTTGTTGCTAATATTCTTTTATTATCCTTTTCATATCTGTAAGATCTGAAATTGCATTCCCTCATTTCTTCTGATATTATAATTTTTGTTTTTACTTTTTCTTAAGTCTTTTCAGGGGTTTATCAAATGCATTAATATTTTCAAAGACCCAGCTTTTGCCATGTTAATTTTCTCTGTGGTTTGTCTCGTTTCTATTTCATTTATTTCTACTTTTAATCATTTCTTTCTGTACACTTGCTTTGGACCACTTTGTTTTTCATTCTTCTCATCATATAAAATTAAGTCATTAATTTTTTTCTCCTTTTCTAATACAGATGTTTAAAGCCATAAAATTTCCTCTAAGCACTATTTTCACAGCATCCTGCAATTGTTGATATGTTGTATTTTTACCATCATTCCATTTGAAAGATTTTCTAATTTCTTGTTTTGATTATATTTTTGATTCATGGATTTTTTAGTAGTATGCTATTTACAAATTATATGATTTTCTAGATATCTTATTGTTAGTGATTTCTAATTACATTCTGTGTTGATCAAAGAATATATTCTGTATCAGTTTTTTGAAATTGATTACTAACTATTTCATAGCCAGGCAAATGGTCCTTTTTGGTGAACATTCTCTGGACACTTGAGGAGAATGTATATCCTGCTGTCCTAACATATTAGTGTTTAATAAAAGTTAATTAGGCCAAGAAGATTGATAATGTTGTTTAGATCTAACATATCCATACT
>NW_012153352.1:251607-253408 GCF_000956105.1 Propithecus coquereli | reverse complement strand
CTTATATGGCTTTGTGTTCTTTAACAGTCAAGACAGTTTCTGTATCCTGTATCTCCTTGGAGGGGCTTGTTCCTCTTTGAAATTCAGGTTGTTTGGTTTCATTGTGACTGCAGCTTTCCAGTGGATTTGAGAAAACTTGCCATTTTGTATATTATCTGGCCTATTTTCATTGATAGGTTGGGAGGGACATTATTGTTGCTTACTGTATCCTAAGTGAAGGTGGAAACCTCCTCTCTCTATATACTTGTTTTGAAAGTCAAAATTTATTATTCTATACAGCAAAATTCACTTTTTAGGTGTACTAGCTTATGAATCTTGACAACGTATACAGCTATGTAAACGTCACTGCAGTCAAGATAAAAAATATATTACCATCATTCCAAAAATATATCACCATCACTTACTCTTCCTTTGTAATCAAGCCCCTCCCTCATTACCCCAGACCACAGCTGATTAGTATTTTAACCCTAGGGTTTTGCCTTTTTCAGAGAGTCACTTGTGTCTGCCTTTTTCTCTTTTTCACTTAGTATAATGCTTTTGAGATACACTATTTTGTTGTATTTATCAGTCCTTCCTTCCTTTTTATTAGTGATAGCATTCCATTATATGGCTCTAGAAACTCAGTAGCAACTGATGTATTTACATCTGAGAATGTGCAGGTTTCAACATCTGCCAGGTCACTAGTTTTGGGAGATAAAGTCATTTTGGTCAAGAGTTGTCCGGGTTTGGATTTTTTCATTGCTATGTTTACTGGTACTACACTATAAAATTGAAATTTCTTTAGATATGACTGATCTTTACCATGTGATTAAAGTGAGGTCTGGGATGATGAACAGCTTTTCTCAGTATTGATCCTCTGTCTTTGGCTTTTAGTCATTCCTGCAGGTATGTGCCACGGAGGAGGTACTGTTGGTGCTCAGACCCCTCCCTAGCAAGAGACTGCAGTTGCTTAGTACTTTTTAGGCCCACCTTGGGGGGATGGGAGTTCTCTGTTGTTCTTGCTCCGCCACAGTTTTGGGAATGACTTGGAGCCTGGGCTCTGGGTGGGGAATTCTCAGCATGGTTCAAACTCATCTGCTTGGCAGTCAGACTCTTTCTGCTTTGTATCTGTTGTGGATCTTGACCTTGAATGAGAGTTTCTGTTCTTCCCCAGGGACAGGAGGCTTTGAGTGGGGATAGGATCCTTAGATCCAAGACAGTTTCCTGCCCTCCACATAAGCACAGCGAGTTTTTGAGTTATTTCCAATTCTTTCCTTAGCCACAGTGTATCTTTGCCGCTTCTCTCCTATGTCTTAAGGCTTTTTCCTTTACATGAGAGTCCAAGGAATTGCACAACATTCTGTGCTTGTACCCCACAGCTGCTCATCCCCTCTGGCTATCTGCCCCATTTCCTCCTGCCTGTTTGCTCCACCTGGGGCATTTTTATGGAGGCCTGTGTTCTCTGACAGTTAGGACAGTTTCTGTGTCCTCTGTCTCCTTGGAGGGGCCTGTTCCTCTTTGGAATTCAGGTTATTTTGGCTGCATTATCACTACAGTTTTCTAATGGATTAAAGAAAAGTTACTATTTTGTACCTTATCTGGCCTATCTTCATTGATTGGTTGGGTGGGACACTTTTGCAGTTTAAAACATCCTAAGTGGAAGTGAAAATCCTCCCTTTTATATTATTTTATAATCTGTTTTTTACTTACAGGTATATTTGAAGCCACATTCCTTTATAATGTTGAAGTGGGGTGTCCCACAATTTATTTCATCAACATGCTATTTCTAGGTTTACATTTTAGTATCTCCTGTTAAAATTTT
>NW_012153352.1:250968-251557 GCF_000956105.1 Propithecus coquereli | reverse complement strand
TCATGATCTCAAAAAGCTGTGTTGGCTCTATGAGCTACTGAGTTATATAAGTGAATTGCTCCTTTGTTAAATAACTTTAAACTGCTATTATTTTGTTGTTGTTGTTGTATTTTTTAATATTCATCTCCCTTTCCCTTCACTCTCAGCCATCCTTTTAGGCTACTATCAAGTGCTTCCTCAGGGACCTACTCCCTTTTTCTTCCTTCTAATTTGCCATTTCCAGTGTGCTTGCAAAACATTGAGATTAACCCTGTTTTCTGCAATATGTAATTTTCCTTGAGACTCGTATTATAATTTATTCAGTCTTTCATGAAGATATGCAAATATCAATTACTAAAAATCACTATGAATTTAAGAAAAGCTGTTAGTTTCTAACAAACTGGTGATTACACCTCATTCCCTGACTTGAGATTCCAGTCTTATTATTTTCAAACATTTTGAGACACTAGCTCATTCTCATTTATCAATGATTATTAAGACGAAGGGTTATCTTGAACAAATAGTTATCCTATCAAATAAGTGCAACTTGAAATACAATACTTGATTGTTTTTTATATGTTCACAAAATGTTAATTATAATGCAACAACA
>NW_012153352.1:244647-250918 GCF_000956105.1 Propithecus coquereli | reverse complement strand
TAAACCATGCTAATATTTAAGTCATCAGCCAATGCATGAGTATCTTAGATACATTTCACATATACATTTTCTTTTCCAAGAATTAAGAATTAAATTATAAGAACAGCACAATAAATTGTGCCTCATCTTTTCTCAATGAAGCTTGTCCAATTATTTGAGTGCACTGTACTTTGAAGTTCATAATCATTACCTTCTTTTTTATTCTAACTTTCAAAAGTGAAGACCTGATTACTGCCATATGACTTGTGCAAATATTCCACTTTGCAATATGTGCTGCATATAAATGTGTGGTTTGTATAGTAGGGGGTAAAATGGGCAGCCTCCCTGCCATCTGTGTGCTAATTAACCAGTGTCGAACACAGTCTTGTCATAGGAAAAAGTCATCTTCATTTCTACAGGGTGCGAATTATGTTGCCAAGATCACAAGGACAGGGTCAAAGTTGGCTGTCAGCAATGGTTCTTGGTTTAGTTTGTGCTGTGAAAAGTCCCAGGGATTTTAAATTAAAACATAGACTTGTACTTCCATGTCTAATTTATATACCTACATAATCAAGTTGTAAATATAAAACAAAGAATAACTAGCCTTTTCATATACTAGTACATATTTGTTCTGGATCTGTTAGCATCTTATTTACTCAAAGACTGATATATCCCCCTTGTACCTCCTGGGTGGGGGTTGATTAAAGTATGACATTAAATGTATGTGGAAACATAATTAAAATAAATTTGCATTAATGGTTCTCTTTAAATATAGTGACCCATAAATTAACTTTTTGGTACGATTAAGAATAAAACTAAAACATAAGACATATTTTTAGCATTAAAATTCAAGTCAGCTCCAATGATTCTAATTAGTAGGAATCTCTTAGCAGAGGAAGTAGTTTAGAGAAATTAGTTACCTATTGTTGTGAACTATAATTTAAAAATTTAGTAGTGCTTAGAAATGGATTGTTAGCAAACATGGATGTATGCACATCTTTAACTTGCGCCCTAGTCTGCCAATAGTACTAAATAATTGAAAATGAAATAACACAGTATTTTGCACATTGTGTCAACATAATTACTCTCATAATTAAAACCTCAAAGAGTGGGAAGGATAACACTTGACTCCTGTGGGCATACATACAGATACAATATTAGTTTTTCAGGTCTTTTCAATCATGTGCTATAAAGATAGGGAAAATAAAAGAAGAGTTATCAAATGGTAGCTAAGTGGTCTGCCTATATTCTTAGGTGATTTCTTTTAACTGGATGTTCTCAATTTGGAACTAAAAGTATACTGCTTTATTCTTCATGAAAGTGAGAGAAGAATTACTTCAAATAGAAAAAGATATTTATTTTTCTGTTTACCAATATTCTGCACAGATTTCCATTAACATCTGAGCTTTCAAAAGCATATATTATGTTTGGTTGTGTTTTATCAACAACAGTGGTTAGCTTTAATTTTAATACTACCTGTAAAAAATATTTAAGGTTATTTTTATTCATGGGCAGATTGGCAGTGGTATGACTAGACTCAGGAACATTGGATAATGTATATGCCTGAAAAATATTCCCTTTTAACTGGTAGGGCCATTATTTTGAGTTAAAGGGCTCTAGAATGCCCCCACACCAAAAATTAAAAGGCGATGTTTAACAATATTATACATTAAGCCTTTAAACCAATAGCACCCATCAATACATTACTTTATTCTATAAGACCCACCTGTGATATCAGCTCTTCTATGAAGCTTTTCCTTCTTCCCAAGATCAGGTTAGGTGCACCTCAGTGTCCCCATAGCAACTGGCTTAGTGTCCTTAGAGGGCAGAATCCAGGTCTAATTCTCTTTTGTAGGTGCTGGACTTAACAGAGAGACCAGCATATTAAATGCATAAAATCTTGCCGAATGAATGAGTAAAGGAACATATATCTATTAACCTGTTAAACTACAATTCTAGCATAGAGCAAGTCTTTGATGGAATTGCATTTCAGTAAAGCTTTGGGTGAAAAGCCATGTTCTTTTTTTTTTTTTTTTTGAGACAGAGTCTCACTCTGTTGTCCGGGCTAGAGTGCCGTGGCGTCAGCCTAGCTCACAGCAACCTCAAACTCCTGGGCTCAAGCGATCCTACTGCCTCAGCCTCCTGAGTAGCTGGGACTACAGGCATGCGCCACTATGCCTGGCTAATTTTATATATATATATATATATTTTTAGTTGTCCAGCTAATTTCTTTCTATTTTTTTAGTAGAGATGGGATCTCTCTCTTGCTCGGGCTGGAAAAGCCATGTTCTAAGGGGAAAATGTCCAGACTTTGGAATTGGACAGAACTGGGTAGAATCCTGGTTCTATCACTTATTGGTTACTAAAACTTTAACAAGTCATTTAACACTTCTCAATCTCAGTGTTTTTCATTCTAAGGAATGGTGCCAATTATGGTACCTTGCAAAATTGTTAGGAGAGTTGGACACATTGCTTTTAAAATGCCTGAGGGTGCTTGCTACCCACAATAGATGCTCAACAAGTAAAAGTTCTTCTTCAGGAAATGAGAAGGACTTTGAGAAACTTATGAGGTAGTTACATACAGTATTCTTGACTGAAGACGTGGAAAGAAATAAAAGAAAGAAAGAATAAGTGGTGGTGATTGTGGCATCTCCAAGAGGCATAAAGTGATGATATTGTATGTGCTCTAATTTAGAACTATATTATAGGCATGTGATATATTTGTTGGTTCAAGTTTTAAATAAGTTCTAAAATATAATATAGCTCTGGCATGTAATGTGTTATGTCTGTTTAAATGTTAAAAGCAGAATATGAAGGTAGAGTTTTAGGTTTAATTTAAAATTTCCCTCCAGTTCCACCTGTCTGTTTGGTACTTTAAGGGTTATTAAAATATTTCACCTATAGGAGGTGAATATTTATATTATCATTAGAATTGTATAGATTGCTAATGTGGTTGTTGAAGGGTCACATGGTGCTAGAGCATTGTTTGTTATTTTTGTCCTTCCATTCATGAGATTATCAGTGATATCCAATGTCTGATTTTTGAATAGGGAATAAACAAAGGGAGAAAAATTATATGTTGCCTTGATGTACTATGACTATCACTGAGATAGTCATATTAAAACTGTTTTTGATATTTCATGGGGGTATTGAAGAGGACGTCACAGGCTCCAGAATACTCCTTATAGTTATTTGTGTTCTCTACTGCCTAATTCTCAAGTGAAATTCAAAATATTAATTATGAAAATATTATCATTTTTTTCTTCAGAGAATTTTTAAGGCAAAATCTGGCCATCGCAACCTGATAGGTAAACCTATAAAAGGATTCGGAAAGGGGAAGGACAATAGAGTGCAAGGGTGGCGTGGCATGGTTGAAGGAGACATTCTTTAATTTAGAATTAATTAATTATAGAATTAATCAAAAAAAATAAAAAGAAGGAAACATTGGATTTTCAAGAATAATCTGGAAATTTCTTGCTACAGTGAATCTCCAAGTTTTATGCCTACTAACAGCAGTGGAGCAAACATCTTTTGAAAAGGTCATAGTGAGAATTAGAGAGGGGATATGGTATGAAATCTGGGAAAATTGTGACTGCCCTCAACATTACACATTTTATTTTAAAGTACCGGTTTAGTAGGTTTGAGCATCATGAAAGATGAGATATCCAAAAAGTAATAAATTGAGCCCACTTTTAAGATGGTAATAAGATCATTTAATAGATAAGTAAAACTGCGAAATGATTTTGCAGAAGGACTGCTTCACTTTTGAGTGAATCATAAACTCATAAGCAAGCATTCAACAGGAGATCAATACTGTTTTGTGTTATACATACTTTTGCAGTGTCTGCTCTAATACAAAGATAAATCTAGTGCAAACCAGGTATGTAACTTTTTGGCCTGGCCTCCTTATCCCACTGCTCTTATTACACCTAAACCATAGACTTCAACAATCTCATTTCTAATTAAGGAGAAATCAGTGGCTGATACACACATTGTTTATATTTATCTCAAGATAAATGACAACGTAAGACTAAAATAGGAGCTCCAAAATAAGAGACATTTTGCATTTTGTAAAAGTTGACTAGTAAATTAGTGAAATTTGGTGTAGGTAGGAAAAGGATAAATAAAAATAGCTTTGTAGTAAAACATGAGATATATCATTTACATATGAGACCAAGAATGGGGCAGATTTTTTAGGTTTTAAATCAAGTGGGCACTTTTGAGGACTCACTTTAAAGGCATAACTGACAAAATAAATATGAAATAAAAAAAAAAACACAAACTTTCTATTTGAAACCATAGGACCAAAGAGATTATTGCTTCTTTTGAATGGTACATTAAGTGTAAGACCTGATTATTACCTTTATGTTTGCTTTATTTGGACTAAGTGGTCATGTTAGAAATGGGGACAACTATACTAATAATAGGATGTGATAAAACTGTCAAAATGCAACTATTAATAAGGAAGTATAGTCTAATATCAGATTGGATGTCTAATGTGACCTTAAAATTGTTCATGATTAGAGCGTTAGCACATTCCAGTAATCCAAATGAAATTTCTCTTAAATACGGCGAAACTGGAAATCATCAAATTAAAATCCAGGTTATATACAGTGCTCTCCAATTGTGGTATGTTTCTTACTCTTTCATAGAGTAGAGTTCCTTATTGTAACACTATAATACAGCTTGCTTACTAAATAACTGTAGGAAGTAGTATGAAAGATTTTTGACATCATTACATTTACTCATATCATGTACATCAAGCACTTACCCAGTGTACCTTAAAAAAAGGGAAAAAATTCCTATACATTAAATTTCAAACTTTAGTTAAATTATTATTATTATTATGACATTGATTAATTATAGAGAGCAAAAACAAACAAAAAGAAACAAACATCCCAGATAACTGTTTTATAGTTGCAAACTGTACTTTGCTAGTCATTTCATTTGACTATTTCCCAGATGACTTATTGAGAATAGTTCATAGGCCAGATATTGTGCTAGATGAAGTAGTTATGCAGGTGAATATGATATGGACAGTACCATAAGGAAGGTCACAGCATATCAAAATATGTTTAGTTATAGGCTTTTACAGGAATTTTCAAAATTCGATTAGCCAATTTTTACATTGTCCGGCAGTAATTATATTCAGGATTACTCTGAACTTTCCTGGGTGCTGAAAAGTGGTCCCTTAATTGGCATCTCAATAACAAAATCTTATATAGTGTATCTCATTCTTATGTGTCTTCTTCATGAATTTCTGACTGCTCTTATTCTACTGGTACCCCAAGATCACCAATTCACGAGTATCTCTCTCAGAAGTATCCCAAGTGATTGGTGTTTTTCATTGATTCATTCATATCATTTTATCCAATCATCAAAGTAGACTGTTCCTTTCAATTTTAGAGTTTGTATATAAACTGTGCTGATATTGTCATTCACATTGAGTGGCCAGTTGGTTAATTTGTGACTCTTCTTAAGATATTTTCGTTTGAAGAGGATTCTTTGGGGCATGATATCTTAATTCCAGAGTATGGATCTCCCTCCACAATAGAGAATAAAGAGGGAAAGCCATTGAGAAGATATCTCAGGGCTGAAATCTTTGCCAGTCACTTCAGAATAGTCCTTCTTTATGCATAAATATATCTAAGTTTTCTGTACAAATTTAAGTAATTATAAATACTTGCTCTGATTAACAAAATGTCTTTATGGTCTCATACTTTTCTCTTATAAAAAATAGATTAACTGTTATCCATAATACATTTTAATATGCATGTAGAAGCATTTTAGAAAGAACATTTTGTCCTATAACAAAATATTTATGGATCCCCTAACTGATTTTTCTGGAATAAATGGCCATAAATAGTTATGGTTTAGAAAACCTTCTGGAAACACACACACACACACACACACAGCGAACCTAAAATTCTGTCCCAACCACAATAATTGACAAGACATTCCCAAGTGCGTCTGAACGCTTCTAGCACTCCTTTTTCTGATAGCCAAGTGTAGCCAGCAGCTGTAGGAATTTTCCGTTCCTCTCTCCTATTTAAGCACAAGCCCAAAGAACTAGCCACATGCTGTGCTAGTGGTTTCTTTGTATGTATGTTTCTTCTTTTTTTTTAACGGTTGTATTTTATCTCGCTATTGTAAAGAACAAAATATACAAAATAAAATAAAGATTAAGAGTATAAAATAAATGAGAATAGTTCCTTACTGACTTAGGGAACATTCATACTTCTATAAACCAGGAAGATTTCTAGATAGGCATACACCAAGTCTCCAGAATGTC
>NW_012153352.1:242116-243937 GCF_000956105.1 Propithecus coquereli | reverse complement strand
TTAAGTATACTCTCTAAACTTTGTTTATTCCTTGGGACCAGGGAACTATTGGAGAATAAATAAAGTACATGTTTCTAAAGAATTTTATTTAGTTAAATTAAATGTACTTAGTTATATCCTTCTCTGTATTGCCTTGTAATGTTTATAGTTTCACTATAGCATTTCTTCCATTGCTCTGTTAATTTTCTCAATTGTACGTCTTGGGTAGGGTTTTCTTTTTATTTAAATTTTATTTTTCCCGCCATTTACTGTACTTGGCACGTAACTATGCTAACAAATATTATTAGGAAAGAATGAGTAAATGAATTTAAAAACACTTTATATTTTCTAACTGTGTAATTTACCATATTTCTCTTTTTAAAAGATAGTAGTGAAAGACTATTTTGCACTAAATAAAAGAAACTCTATTTTGTTTAGATTTTAATAGTCAATAAATATTTATTTGCTATCAAGACAACAATGTAAGCAACATAAAACAATACACATAATTTACGTGTTAGTTGTTCAAGTTGAGGTTCCAACAAATATTAATTATACTAAATATTATAAAGATTGTGTTACATGCATTAGAATTCTAGACTGTTGTTTTCTACAGGGTGATTCTCACTGGCCAGTAAATATTAGATTTGCATGGATGCTTCCTTGCAGATAATTTTTTTTAATTATGGTTAAAATACTAGAAAAACCATTGAGAAGTTTTTGTCTTGATGGCTGTTCCTGTGTTTAATTGTGGAGAGTACACCATAGAGGATAGGAACTCAAGCCGCAGACTGTAATAGACATGATTCAAATTCTGTTTCTATTGCTAGGCTGCTATGTGATCTTGGGTAATATATTTAGCATCTCAGCCTCAATTTCTTGGCCTGTACAATTTGAATAATAATAATTAGTATTTCATAAATTAGTTGGGTGGGTCCAAGATTTAGTACAGTCCCTGGCTTGTATTAAGTACTCAATGTAAGTCAGCTAGTAGTGTAGTATTTTTTGTTGTTGTTCATGATTTAAGCTGTATTAGCAAACACATATCCCCAACATTGTTCAGTGAACATTTAGATTTTCCATATGATGCCCACTAAAGTGATCATACGTAAACAATAAAATACATGTTCCTATTTAGTGCAACAGAAAAGTAAATTATCTTTAATTTAAGTATTCTTTCCATATATTAACATGTTTCCTTCTGGGTTTTTTTGGGATTTAAACAAACTTTCCAATGACTTAGTGAGAGGTGTGTATATATATTACATATGTAAAAGGGTTTATGTGATAATAGTTAATAAATAATTTAAATTAACCCCAGATATATCATATTTATATTATATTATGCTATATTATTTTATGGTATACTCTACTATATTCTACACACAATTTAATTAAAATATGTCTTTATTTCTGTTTTATTTTTTGTGGTTTCCTGAAGAATTGTATTTGAATAGAAACTCCAATTACTCCCTTATATAGGGAAAAAATTTAGAATATGATTAGAAGTTGACACTTCAGTAAATATAACTGGAACAATGGAAATATTGCAAACTGAGAAATATTTATTGACTTTTCCTCTACTATTTCCAAAAAAAAACAGAGCCACTTTAGTAAGAATCGTAAAATTCTGCCAACAAGACGATCTGAATTCTTTCAGGAAATAATATTCTCCCTCATGGGCAATAAATTTGAAAAGAGCTTTAAACATAGTAGGTATTCAGAAGATGTTACAGAACTAAAATAGATTAATCTTTTAGTTGTTAAAATATCTCCTAACAAATTGCTGTTTTTCTGACTCTGGTTCTGTTCTGGAAGGATAGAAATGGTCGACATTTCGGA
>NW_012153352.1:239631-240701 GCF_000956105.1 Propithecus coquereli | reverse complement strand
CAGTTCATTAGAGCTCTCCTCTAGATACACTCATAGAGTAAATTGAACTATTCAATGTTTAATTCACTAGATATACTTGCATATTCCTGTGCCTTTACTCAACTTCCTTCAAGCAATATGTCTTCTGCCTGTGGGTCTTCTCTTTCCATATCCAAGTCTTACCTATCTTTTCAAATCAAGATTTTACATTACGTCATTTTTATGAGATGCATAATGATCTGTCCAGCGGTCAAAAATCACCTTCTCTGAGTTTCTCATGATGCAGTATCTGTATCTTTTATGTTATGTGTCAGTTTTTTTTACATTAAATCATAGTAATTTACATATCTTCATCCTTTCTCTGTGTTGAATTTCTTGCAGATTCTGTGTTTTACAAATCTGCAAGAAATATCTGTCAAATGACTAAATAAATGGATGAATAAATTTTGTTAAAATTAAGTTGGTTACAGGACCCTTAGTCAAATATAGATGCACACAAATATTTTTATTTCTATCCCCACTCCCAAAACTGCACTAAAATTAAAGAAATAAGACCCCTAATATTAACACTACACCCACCAAAACAAAGAGATAAAGAAATGAAAACATAGGTGAGAGATAAACAAATTTTTTCACCAGAGAAAGAGTTTAGATAAATTATAACATTATCAGAGGGAGAAAGCTTCAAATTCTATATTGCTAGAAAATATTTAACAATTAACTCTCTAAAAAATGTGTGTATATGTACTTAAGTTTGTTATCAACACAGTTTACAAATAACAAAAAATGTAATATGTAGTAATAAATAAAATGCACAATATTTTTATCATAAAAGCAATGTAGTGATTTCATTCTCACAGAAGTTTTTTTATTGATTTTGACAAAATATTGATATCTATAGTTAAGCTATGATTGTATATGATAAACTGATCTATTTCTAACATGAATGGGGTTGACATATATGTTTACATGAATGAGTAGATGAAGTGAAATAAAAAATACCTGCATGGAAACAGCATTTTCAGCAATGATGTGAGCAATTTTTGCTGAACTGGATAATAGCTTTCAAATACTGGAAGAATATTTCCTCA
>NW_012153352.1:218074-235646 GCF_000956105.1 Propithecus coquereli | reverse complement strand
TATATTAATAGGACCAAAATTTGTTGTGTCTGGGAAAGTGGCGGGAGAGTGGCAAAATAGGAAATAATAGGAAATATCTAAAATTAGTATCAGGAAGTACTAGTATAAATATATTCTTTATAATTATTAAGTACAGTATCAGGAGAAATAACTAAATACTTGAAAGTGGAGGCTTATGAAAGCAGACTGGGAGATGGGGAACAGTGAGGTAGGAGAATGTTGACTTTAATATAAATTGTGGTAATACATGTGATTTTAAATCATAATTAAATATTTACTTAAGAGAAATAAATTAATATTTAAAAAATGAAAACAGTTTGATGATAGAATTAAAATTTAAAGCGTGTCTACATTGTTAAAACAACCTCAGATTTTAAGGTAATATAATTTTTTTTTAATCCGGTAAAGAAGAACAATTTTTCAGGGTGTATTTTAGTGACATCTAAAACTAAATTAGACTACATACCATCTATATGATGGAACATGATTACACTTTCATTGGAGATTAAATATTTATAAAAAATTATACATTTCTGGATTTCTTATCTTTGTATTGTTTGTTTACTTACTTACAAGTATTTTAAACATTTGCTAGTGTGGAAGTGTGACTAGTCAGACCGCTTTCTCATCCTAGAATTTCAATTTATATTTTCAACTGCACGAATAAACGATTGTATTGAATTTGGTTTTTCATTGTGTAATGTATTACAAAGCAATGTTGCATTTTGGCAAAAATTCTACTGGCAGATACATACACAAAGCTCAAATTTGCACTAAGTTGTTCTTCTTGCTAAGAGTTTCTGAGATATACCTAAAACTAGATCAACCGAGCTTCATATAACAGCAGTAACACTATTTCTGTGTACAATCCTTTGGAATAAGAACAGAGAAATAGCATGGTTGGAACTTCTGAAAGCAGCTTTTCCAGAGAAACAAAAGGAAAAAGAACTCTTCTTGTAAAAGACAATATGGCAAAGTGTATGGAAAAAAAAGGAAAAGACATTATTGACTTGCAGAATGTTCTAAAAATACCTCATTCAATAAGTACATCTTGCTAGTTGACACACAATTATGTTAATGTAGTGAGAGTTGAAGAGTAATTTAAATATAATTAGAGCTTAAAAGATAAATGGCATAGAACAGGGAACTTGTTTTCTTGTGTGGAGTATTTTTTTAATGGAAATGAAAAAATAAAAAATAAAAGTAATCTGTAAATTAAAACCTTTGCTGTATTTTCAATTTAGTTTGGGTTTATTTTCGCATGGCTGATAAAGATGATGAAACAAATCAGTTTCATCATGAATTTTTTCTCAAATAAATGACACTCTTCAACATCTTGGCTTTGCAAAAAAAAGAATGAGAACTAGTTCTTGATTCTTAATAGAACACCTTTTTCAGGCACATTCATTTCAATGCAGTGTCCAGAGCTGCATTTGTAAAACAACAAAATAACTTATTAAATAAGGAGAAATCAGTCTACCAACTACTAATAGCTAAACAATAATATTTTAAAAATCACATTGGCTGATGTATAATCCTTATGTTCAGTGGGTTTATTGATTGTTTTTTAGAGAGTTCACTTGTTTTGTCATACCTCTGATCAATTTTAATATGTTGTTGAAAGACTGAATTAGTGAGAACTGTAAAAATATGTGTAGTCTGATTGCTTTTTTTTGTACAAAGTACAAGTAGATCAAATATAACTCCTAGTGATGGCTATAAATTGAATATGCAAACTGATCCTTTTTTAGAAGTCCATTTCAGATTTTAAAAATTATATTAGGCCAATTTATTAACTCATTCAGGAAATCCTTATAGAATATGCATTATGATTCAAGAACCTTTTCAGTGTAGACGGTATAAACAGCAGGTCAATAAAATCACAAAAAAATGCCATGTTAATCTTGCTATAATGGAGCATTATGGGAACCTATAGGAAAGAGGTGATGCCTGAGTCCTAAAAGTTGATCTCAAGTAGAGTAGATTTTGAGATTTTAGATACAGTAAAATGAGGCCGGGCGCGGTGGCTCACTCCTGTAATGCTAGCACTCTGGGAGGCTGAGGCAGGTGGATCACTCAAGGTCAGGAGTTCGAGACCAGCCTGAGCAAGAGCGAGATCCTGTCTCTACTAAAAAATAGAAAGAAATGATCTGGACAACTAAAAAAAATATTAATAAAATTAGCCAGGCATGGTGGCGCATGCCTGTAGTCCCAGCTACTCGGGAGGCTGAGGCAGGAGGATCGCTTGAGCCCAGGAGTTTGAGGTTGCTGTGAGCTAGGTTGACGCCATGGCACTCACTCTAGCCAGGGCAACAGAGCAAGACTCTATCTCACAAAAAAAAAAAAAAGATATAGTAAAATGATTTTAGGGCACGATAGTCCTATATATTTCTACATTCTTATTTATAATCTAAATTGAAAGACGAGATGCATGAACAAATTAAAGAACTTCATAAAGTGAAATAAAATGGAGAAAAACTTGTAGATATTAAAGATAAGGGAATGCCAAAAAAATAGCATATGATATTATTTGTTTCATTTAGCATTGTCCATAAGCATCTTACCATGACCTAAATATAAAGCATGAAATTTAACAGCTTCCTACAATAACATCTTATTTTATATGTGCTCTCATTTATTATTCATTCCTTTTTGGGGGGCATTTATTTATAAAATTATCTAATATAAATATTGTGATGAATAAACATGCATAATGCATATCTTTCTGTACATTTCTTTTTTTCCTTAGAATAAGTTCATAGAATGTTAGTTACATCACCTAAGAATATCAGCATATTTAAGCCTCTTCATTTATGTTGATGAATACTGCTAATAAATTTGTCCAAAATTATATATAAATGAATTGTACCAATATATGTTTTTCTTTATTTGTTGATTGTCTCTCCCACTAGAATGTAAGTGCTGTAAGGGTGGGAATCTTTGGTTTCATTTGAACTGGCCTATAATGATTCCTCAGGAGCATCATGAATAATTATTTAATTGAATGAATCAATTTAAAAATGATTTTAAGCCAAACTATTGACATATTCACTTTCGAAATCTGTCTGCTCTTAGTAAGAAACTAAAACAACACAAATTGTCTTCAAAGAAATGTACCAATGTGAGTCTAATGAAGTGCTAAAACAAGAAACTGGTCTTGGGAGAACATTAACTTTAAAATAAAAAGATAGATAATTAAAGTAGACTGTTACCAATAAGAGCTTTTGTTACACAACAGAACTGACTAGAACAGGATACTCTAAATTAATATTACATAATCAACTGTTGGGTATAAAGAGCCAGAAATGGTGCTAACAGTGGATCTCTGTCTTTTGTGAACCTCAGTTCCATGCATGAAAAGGCTATAACCATCTAGAATTATGCTGCCATCCTTATCTTCTTTGCTGTCTTCTGTTAAGGTACTCCTGAGGAAGAATTCATTTTGAGGAAGATGCATGTTATAAAAATGCCACTATACTCAGAAGTAAATAGATTTTCAGATTTAGAAAGAGTATTGGCTCTAGTTTGCAATGGTTAACTGAGGTCATTATTTGCTCAATATTATCTTTATCTTTTGGGGTTGAATTTTGAGTAGATAAGCATTGCTCTCTCTTTTCTTTCTATTTCAAAATATTAAGGGGGTACAAATGTTTGTGTTACATGGATAGCTTTTATAATGCTTGAGTCAGGGCTGTGTGTTCATCACCAGAGTAGTGTTCTTTGTACCATTTAGGTAGGTTTTTACCCCTCCCCTCCTTACCCTTTCCCCTTTCATGATTTTCAATGACTTTTACATCTCTCTGCACCATGTGTGCCCATCAATTGTTACAAATTATTAGAGAGAACATGTGGTGTTCGTTTTTCCATTCCTGGGATACTTCACTTAGGATAATGTTCTCTGGTTCCATCCAGATTGCCACAGAAGACATTAATTCATTTCTTTTTGTGGCTCAGTAGTATTCCATGGCATATATACACACCATATTTTCTTTATTCATGAGTGGATAAAGATGGGCATTTAGGTTGATTCCACATCTTTGTGATTGTGAATTGTGCAACAATAAATATTCGAGTACAGGTGTCCATTTGATAAAATGACTTTTTTTCCTTTGGGTAGATACCCAAGAGTGGTAATCTTGGGTCAAATTGTAGGTCTAAATTATTCCTTTGAGAAAACTCCATACTGTTCTCCATAGAGGTTGTACTAATTTTCAGTCCCACCAACAGTGTATAAGTGTTCCTTTCTCTCTGCATGCACACCGGCATATATTGTTTCTTTTTGACTTTTTAATAGGCATTAAGACTAGGGTAAGGTGATATCTCTTCATGGTTTTAATTTGCACTACCTTGATGATTAGTGATGTTGAGCATTTTTTCATATGTTTCTTGGCCATTAGTCTATCTTCTTTTGAAACAATTTTATTCATGTATTTTGCCCACTTTTTAATGGGGTTGTGTGTTTTTTATTTTTTTTCTTGCTGATTTGTTTGAGTTTCTATAGATTCTGGTTATTAGCCCTTTATCAGACGTATAGCTAATGAATATTTTCTCCCATTCTGTAGGTTGTCTGTTTACTCTGTTGATTATTTTCTTAGCTGCACAGAAGCTTTTTCTGTAATGACCTTTGGGGTCTTAGTTATAAATTTTTTGCCAAGGCTGATGTCTAGAAGAGTTTTTCCTACATTTTATTCTAGAATTTTTATGGTTTCATGCCTTACAGCTAAGTCGTTTATTCATTTCGAATAGTGGTCATGGGTGACCAGACTGTGGGTGTTTGCTTGAGTCAGGTTCAGGTATAGTGGCAGCTTTAGGCTGGGAGGGTCCCCTGGCTTAGTGCAGGACCTTGGGACTGTTTCATGGGCCCAGAAGCGGTGGTGGAGACTCAGGTGTGGGGTCTTTGGGTCCAGGTGCAATGCTGGCATCTCAGGGCTGGTGTTGTGGGCCCATTGGAGCTATGGAGCCACAGAGGTGGAACCTCAGGCCTGGATGCAGATAGAGCCTCAGAGCCAGAACTGGGGACTGCGGAGGCAGAGCCACTCAGGCAAGAGGCCATTCTAGCAGCATAGGGACTGCAAATACTGAGTCACGTGGGCAGGGTTTGGTTCCAGCAGCCCAGGGACTGGTTAGGTGGGTCAGGGCTGCCAGACAGCCATGCTACTCCCTCTACCCAGGTTGTGCTAAAGCAATAGCCCATAGCTTCCCAGGTGGTGCCTGTGGCACCTGAGGAACATCTTCTGCTCAGATCCCTCACTGGGAGGAGGGACACTTGGCTCCCAGTCACAGGGCTTGATACAGGGGAGCATCTGCTCCACCTGCTCCGTCCCTGGCTCAGCAAGTGTGATGCAAAGGCTGCTACTGCAAAGGTGAGTCCCGTAAAGACCTGATTCCCTGCACCTGAGAGCTCAGGACGGCATCAGCTGCAGAAACCTGGGATTGGCAGCCACGTGATCCCTGCCGCACCTCCTGTCCAGTTCAATATCTCTGCACAGACTTTTAGCAACTCCTCAATCAGTGCAGAGGTCTGAGGTGGTGGAGGAAGCCCCCTCACAGCTTGGGCCACAGTGCTTGTGGGGTAAGCATGGAGCCCCAGGGCTCTCTCTTCCTGACTTTCTCCATGTGTGTATGCCTCCCCACAGATCCCTTTGATCTTGCCAAATGAATCAGCCCATCATCTTCCCTTCGCTCTGAATGTCCCCCATTGCTTCTCCAGAGTTTTACAATTTTCTTTCCAACAAGAGCCATCTGTATGTAGGCATCTACCTGCAACTTTTGATCCTCTCCTTGAGAGTGGCACATGTGGTCTGCTTCTAGTCTTTGATCTTCCCAGAAGTCCTTGGTATTATCTTTAATATCACAAAATTGTTTTGTTTGAAAAATATACTCATGTCCAGGGATCAATCAGAAACCTTTATTTGTAGCTTTTCATCAAAAAATTAATATCTCCTTGAGCAACTTTTGTTCTTTTTCACTCTGTTTGATAAGTCCGGAAATCAGACCAGACCTTGATTCCTGGGTTAGTATTATGTATTTTCAACAGAATAACTTGTACATGTCCCATGAAGACTTATATGGATAGGCTGCTGGTAATGTGTGAGTCCAGGAAGTTGAAATAAACCTGATAGAACATCTGTGTTATAATGCAGTAAGAACAAGCAAAGGCAACTGGATGTTAAGGGGTAAATTTCTTGTCAAGAACCCATATAGGTTCAGTCAAGATAGCAATTTGCCATCCTGCTGAAGTTAAATATCAGTCATATCTCTGAATCAAATGAAGATATTCTACCATCATGAACCATGAAAAACATGCTAGGTACAGAATATTTCTCCCCAGTTGTCAAGGACTTCCTTTTCCAATAAGGAGAACACAAATATATACCCTTATGGAATAATTTGCTGGTGTTTTTGTTTTATTTTCTTCTTTTGTTAAATTCAATGGTATTTCATGTTGAAAGGGAAGAGGATGAGGCTTCTGTACTGCCCAGGACAAGGCGAGGTGGCAGTCATGACTCACCTATGTCACTATGTCATTGCATCCAAGATCGTTTGCATCAGTCAATAAAAGGAAATAAAAGTTCTTGCTCTCATGGAGATTATATTCTTGTTTTCCTAGCTTAGGGAAAACAGACAATAAATTAACTAACTAAAACTGAACTAAATCACTAACTAACTAAACTGAAATAAATACACAAATAAATACACAAATAAATAATGAGAGAAAATGTATCAGCTGATAATTAGCACTAGAGAAAAGTAAAACGGATATAACTTTGGAAGTGGATGCAATTAGAGTAGTCCTGAAGTGCCTAATGGAGAAGGGGATATTTGTGTAAAGGCCTGAAAGAGGAGAGAGAATGAGGCAAGTGAACACCTAAGGGAAAAGCGTTTATAGGCAAAGGAAATAGGATCATATGCCTAGGCCTGGAGGTCCAGTGAGATCACCCAGAACAGAACTCTGGTCATTCCCAAGTTGATGCAGTTGAACCCACAAAAAAGACTGATGAGGAGAGGCCAGTGAGGTAGGAAGAGGCCACACGGTGAGGAATTCTGAAAGCCATGTGAAGGAAATATTTCAAGGCAGAGAATCACTGTGTCACTCACTTGCTGCTAAGTTATAAAAAATATGGGCCGATAATTGACTCTTTGGCCCTGTGGCAGTCATTGGTGACAAGGACAAGAGCATTTTTGGTACCATGGTGGAAGTCAAAGCCTAACTAACACTGTAAGTTCAAAAGAGCATAGAACAAAAGGAATTAGAGAAGGTAAATGTAGACAACTTTGAGAAATTTTGCTCTAAACAAATACATGAAGTTGGAAATGGAGGAGGAGATGGAGATAAGAGTGAGCTGTTTTTTTATTGTTGTTGTTCCTTTTGAGGGGAGAAATATGGCATGTTTTTATGCTAATGAGAAAGATCCAGTGAAGAGGAAAATGACTGATGATATATAAGGCAGAGGGGAAGAATTGCTAAAGCAAAGTCCTGGAATAAGAGAAAGGCAATAGAATCTAGGGTGCAAATCTTGATGTCATTGGGTGTCCTTTCTCCACCTGTCCTGTACTCTTTGCTTTTGTTCTAGTACTTATACAAGACATTACTATTGTAAAGGCTGGTGTAAGAATTTCATTAAATCTTTTTCTGTGATTTAATTATAATTAGTGCCCGATAGTCACTGATAAAGAGACTTAAAATAATCTGTTTATGACGCCACGGCACTCTAGCCCGGGCAACACAGTGAGACTCTGTCTCAAAAAAAAAAAAAAAAAAAATCTGTTTATGCCAGTTTGAGGATTCTACACAAGTTGCAAACTTGACTTCAGTTTCTTGATTTGTTTCTTTTAGCAGCTTGCATTGGAATCATTGAACTCAATATTGCTATATTTTTATGTGTCCCATTTAGATGTTCTTCCCTATAGAGATTTAGTTAGAACATTTGCTTTCAGTGAATTATCTGCCTACTTGGTATAGTTATCAGTAATTGCTAGATGACAAAGGCAATGAAAATATTGAGATATGTATAGTAATACAAAATGAGAGTATTTACTGCCTGTGTGTATTCATATCCAGAGAAGAATACACAGTGAAAATGTTTTAAATGAGATGGTGTAAGGAGAGGGTATAGTGTTGTTAGTCTAATTTGGATATAAAACTACAACTTTAGGATTATAGGATTTTTTAGTTTGTTTTTAATTGATATTCTGATCTCTAAGAGTCAAGACTAAGAGGACTAATATTTCTGTGTCTGTGTGTGCAAACACATATATACATGACTACATATTTTGCATATATACATGTACATACACACACAGCATACATATATTCATGTAAGTGTGCACATACCTATACCTCATATAAATGTATATTTGTATTTATATTTTGGAGGAGGAACTGCAGATTATTTATTTGAATTGTGACTATGATTTGGGACAATTATGATGTTTGTTACATGACCAGCTTCATTTATAGAACTAAGAGCTATCAAAGGACCACAGTTAATTATTTCAGCTGACTTACATATATTGATTAATGAAGGCTACTTTTTTGTCCTTTGACATATCAGTTTAAGTAGCCCAAGACTATAAAATCCTCTTGAGAATTACATGTTTTCCCTTTCTTGTTTCTAGGTTCTGCTAAGCAATCTGTAGCTCCCCTGAAATAGCATAGATACATCTACTTGGGAAATACTGTTCTGAAAAAAAAAATCATTATAATTCTGATTGATGACCAGCATTTGAAGCAGTCTTCCACATGCATCCCTTTCAGCCCCGAATAAACATAACTGGAGAATGCTTAATTCCTTTTTCATACAAAAATCGTAGGGAATACTTGTCATTTCATGTTAGATGAATTTTTTCCCCTAGTACACAGATAACTGGCATTAATACTGATAGCTTTCTCACTTTTCTAAAATTCTACAAACTTTGAAACTTTTCTGGATATTTAGGTTTGAACAATTCATTTTTAGTCTTTGTGACTGTTGGGTATCCTAATTTAGAATGTGATCATTCCTTGAACAGGAATAAAGGCTGATTTGGGAGTATGAGCCATTGCTCTTATTATACCCAATTTAGTACAACAGTGGGCCCAGAGGTGACTAAAAAGTGAAAACCTATCCTCCACATTAACATGCAGATCCTGTAGCTGCAGCTGTCTCACCATTCATTCTTTCTTTCATGCTACACATTTATCAAGCATTCAGTATAGATTGCTCTGTATTAAGATCTGTCTACTCATAAAAATAGAAATGAAATAATAAAATATTCAACTATAATATTTCCATTTCTAGGCAGTGATAAATTTTCTCTTAATTAATACTTATAACCCTAAAAACAATTTATTTTAGGAGATCAGATTTCTTCAACAAAGAAGTGATAAATTTACTTTAATGGCCCTTTATATTGTTAAGGATAGTATAAAATAGCATCAGCATCTTAATTCTATATCCTGTATTTATTTTTCTTTCCTAGTCATTTATGATACCACATCTTTATAAAATTTCATATTAAGCTATCCTCCTTGCTTGTCTGAAATCATGACAATGCTTCTTTCTTATTTGATTATGATTATCTGCTCCCATTCTCTAACATAATTCAATTTGAACTTTATTTTTAATCTAAGACATTTCTATAATTCAAAAAAAGTCTTTTAGAATTATTGTTAAATTCGATTTAACTTAAGGATCAGAAAATAAGTTGCCTTTTTTTATAACTTGTAATTTAGAAACTTTATGACATTACAAAGCATGTGATTTGTCAAAAGTCATAGTAATGTGTTTGAAATGAAATCAAATATGGAAAATATGAATATAAATATACAAAAATTTAAGAAACATATTTTTATTGATCATTTTCCAATGTATAATATACCTATAAAAACATAAACATCTGCTAATTTGTAGAGAGTTTTCTTTTCGATTTCAGTTGAAGAATTTCTTGTCCAGATACCCAAATATCCCTGAGATACAGGAAGAAGTACGTCACACAATCCAGAAAATGCTTATCAAAACAAAGCTCTTTTCTCTGGTGATATAAGGTGTACGTTATGGTGAGTGGGATCTACTTTGCTACTTGTACGCTGGTCAATTGAGCAGAGGCCATTTATTAAAGAAACAGATGGGGAAACATCAGTTATATTCTGTGCCTTCCGTTTACTGTAAAATGTTGGAAGACGTGGAAAGCACAACTGAAGTAATTAAAGACATCGAAGCATAAGCCAGGTGTGACGGGAAGGAATGGACATTCTCAGTCCCAGTGAAGGCAGAATGTTTTACTACAAAAAGCTTTGGAATAACCTTTAGTATGCACTTTTCCCTAGGTAAGCTATTAGATCAGCAGCTATATTGTGAGGTTTTTTTTTTTTTTTAATTACTTTCATATGAGCTTGGCAGTTGGCACTTATTAGGGCACTTTATGGTTGTATATACTGATAGATTATAAAAGGACCCCCAACCTAAGATGTCTTTGAGTAGTAAGCCAGTGGAATTTGACATCTTTCATTATCAGACTCCTTTTTTGTACATAAAGTTTATATAATATATTATACAAATTTCCAGAAAGCACAATTTCTTTAAAGAAAGCTTTTCCCCTACACAAGTGTCCTAATTTTACACTGTTGAGCATTTCTTTTCTCAGATTTTCAAGACCTGTGTTGCCCTCTTAGCATTTCTGTTGTTGAATCATTAATAGCAGATAAAGTATTACCACTAATGTTAAAGGCAGACTTTCACCCCCCAAATTACATCTAATTCCTGGCCATGTTGTTTTGAGCCTCTGACCATTTTCTCTTCCTCGTCCTCTCCCTCCTCTTCTTCTTCATATCCTATTTTTATTTTATTATTTTTGACATGAAAGTGATACTGTATCTCCTTATTTGACAAAAAATCATATCAAAGCCTAGACTTTGGGAAGGCAAAGGGCCAATCTCTTTGTTGACCACGAGAATGTGCAGTGTCTGTGTCTTCTTTTAACAAATAAAAATTGTTTTCAGTAATGCCAGTAAATCTGCCAGATAAGATTTTAAGAGGTATTTGGAGAGGTATTTCTATTTTATTTATTGTTTATTCCTTATGATGAATTTAGCACTTACACTCAGGAGTCTTTTTGTAAGAAGCACTTTACAAATTTCTTTGAATTCTCCCAATGACCCTGTAAGAAATAGAAATAGAGTATTTATAACCTCTATTTCACAGGTGAAGCTACTGAAACCACACATTTATATTCTTGTGTGGTGTGCTCTTTGAAAGAAATTTCTTCAAGTTTGGAAGATTCACTGTTGCTACTTTCATGAAGGCCAAAAACAAAACAAAAAAAGGTTAATAATACTCTGAATCTAGTGGCCTGAACTAAAACCTCTTTATTGACTGTATTTATGCTACTTAAAGAGACTTTATCACATATTTCTGTTTGGATCTCTTTCATGTTGATTGTGGATTGACTTTTTCTTCATTTGAGATCCTGTGTACCGGAGGCTTTTTCTGTGAGATGGTTTATGTGTGTGATATAAAAGGAAGTAGAGCTATAACACTGCTGTTTTCCAAAACTCCTCTAATATTGAAGCTGGCATTTACACTTTTCTTACACACGTTTCTCTAAGGATTTCAGAGCCTGTGAGTTTCTGTAAGCTTTGCATTTTATCTTTTAATCTGATTTTTATTGTAGAACATTTAGAATATTTGCAGATCCATACACCCTTAAATTAAAGGAGTGATATTAATTTTAATGTTATAATTTTAGATTCGTAGAGCATATTTTACCTCCAATAAATAATCATAAACCATCCAATTTTCCAGAGATGCCACAAATTTCATTTATGGCTACTTTTCATTATGGACTTGCTGTTTTGGATAGATTAAGTTTCCCATGAACCTTTCCCAATTCATCCCTGTATTGATCAACCCAGGCCTACGTGTGACTTTTAGGTTACAGAAGGTCATACCTCATAATTGAGGGAAGGTGGGCCTTCTGGGCCAACAAGGAACACACAAGTAATCCTTTAATGAAGGGAGACAAATAAAATAGATCTGTCTTAGTCAGCTCAGGCTTCCATACAAAATACCATAAACCTGCAGTCTCCATTCTCTGGGCCACAAACTGGTAGCGGTTGTTGGCGTGTTAGGAACCAGGCTGCACAGCAAAAGATGAGCAGTGGGTGAGCAAGAAAAACTTCATCTGTATTTACAGCTGTTGCCCATCACTCACATCACTGCCTGAGATCCATCTCTCCTCCCCAGACCCCCATCCATGGAAAAATTATCTTCCATGAAACCAGTCCCTGGTGCCAGGGAAGAGAAAGGGAGAGATATTACATGTCTCTTCTTATAAAGGCACTAATACCATCATGAGAACTCCACTCTCAGGATCTAATTACTGCCTCTTATGGACTGAGTGCTTTTGTTCTCCCAAAATTCATATGTTGAAATCTAAATTCCAACATGATGGTATTTGAAGGTGGGGCCTTTGGGAAGTAATTAGGTCATGAGGGTGTAGCCCTCTTGAATGGCATTAGTGCTCTCATAAGAAGAGGCCAGAGAGCTAGCTGGCTATTTTTCTGCCATATGTGGGTACAACAGGACGTTGGCAGTCTGCAACCAGGAAAAAGGCCCTCACCCTCACCAGAACCCAACATGCTGGCACCCTGACCTCAGACTTCTAGCCTCCAGAACTATGAGAAATAAATTACAGTTGTTTATAAGCCACCCAGTCTATTATACTGTGTTATAGAAGCCCAAATTGACTTAGACACTTCCCAAAGGCCCCATCTTCAAATACCATCACACTGGGACATTAATTTTTGAAAGATACAATTCAGTCCATGGAAAGACCTAAGAAATGTATTTTACTAACCATAGTAGTGGCCAATTACCTGGCTTCCACTTGCTGGAACTATACCATGGTCCTTTGTAAGCCTATTGCATTTTAGAAAGCAAATCTCCTACACACTTAGCTGTGTTTTCACTATAGGTCAATTTCCAGCCCTTTCTTTTTTTCAATGAAATCAATTTTTATATAAAACAAAATGGTTTTAACATCAAATGGGATTTTAAAACTATTTATCAATGCAAAGCAATGCATGCTGATTATACTTTAAATAGAAATAGAAGATAAAAAATCATAATATCTGTTGTCTAATTGCATTAATTCTAGCACAGACAAGTTTTTCAACACAAAAACATAAGGAAAGAGATGTTAAAAAGCATCATCTTGTATAGGTTCAGAGACCATATGAATTGGAAATCTATTTCTCAGGTTATGGTAGACACAAAGTTAGGAAAAGATTTGTAGTCATAAGAAGGTATCCAGAATACACCAATGTATTTCCTACACTAGCCTAGCTTGGATGAGAGTATTTAAAGATTGGAATTCTTTGATAGGCAGACAAGCTGGTAAAAAAGTAAAAAGAGGTAAAAGAAATGGGAGAATATAAGCATGACACAAGTTAATAATAACCTCACAAATAAAGATGACTTTATATAGCTGTGGCAGGAAGCTCCTCAGTATTAAGTTCAAACAAATTAATGATTCACTTTACCTAATCTTGATGATATATGGACTACCTAATGGGTAATCTCTAGTCAGTAGCCTTAATTCTAAACATGTCATGAAGAAGTTATCTCATAATGTATAAAATCATACCATTTGCTTTCTAATAGTTTAAGACTTTCCAAATATTTTCAAAGATATATACACATAAATATATATAAGCATATATCTAGAAATAATATTCAAAACACACATAGAAAAGACATTTATTCATTTCTTAATTAGATCCTATCTTCTCCATCTTCCCTCTTTTACTGGTTACCATAACTGGTTACCGTATGACATTTTGGATGTTCAGACTCCTCAACTCCATCCTTACAGGCAGATCTGATTTAGACATAAGCTCCCAAACTTCTTTAGGATCTGTCAACATTAAAATATTTTCTGCCCATTATCCTGTTAATTTCTCAACTTAGTACCGGACCATGGGGGCTTTCAATTTCCCACCAAGAGGTCTTATGACCCAGCTCTTTCCTTGGGTAAAACTAAATGTCCTTCAGTGGGCAAATAGTTTGAGGGTACTGAATCTGTGGGTTAATCAGCAACCCATAAATGGCCTGATCTGAAAAGATTTGCTGAATGAACTAGAAAATGCCAAGTGAATGAAATGGTTATTAGTGTAATCTGAAATTCCACTAGTACAATAGAGGAGCCATCATAAAGAACAAGCCATGAAAGATCATGATCAGCCTATGTGTTAAGGAAGACAGAAAGAAATAAGCCCAATCTTTGAGATAAAGAAAAATATATAGATTCAATGGAAAGAATAAACCAATTGTGACTGAAAAAAAAGTGAACAGACTCTTAGAGAGAGGCTGAAGCTCAATGCGAAAGAATCTACACGATGCTTATGAAAGGAGACACTGATCCTTATCCAAGTCTATGTTTATCTCTACATTATTTCCCCCATTTCCTGATTGAATCTATGTATTTTGCTCTCCAATTTGTTTACATAAAATATGCCTCAAGAGAATTGTTAATCTACCTTTAATAGGCCAAATAGAATGATTTTTGAGGGAAATAATCATCCTTGTTAGAAAGGACTGGAATGATCATCTTTCAGGATATGGTGTTGCTCAAAGTGCTTCTCTCAGTCTCTTCATTGTACAAAATTTAAAAACCATATAGATCACCCCCCACATTGTCATTAATTTATGAAAGCTTATGTTATTTGGTATAAATGGAGAGATTGCAACCCTTCTGTACTGATTCTTTGGAGCAGAAAAACATGGGAAATATATGTGGTGGTAGATTTAAATAGGGAAGGGGAGAATTCTGAGTTGCTGGGGTACACTGTGGAGTAGTCTGTGCCTAAGAAAGAATTCGTTGGGCTTAATGATTAGAAGACATATGAATTTCAGAGAAGTGGCACAACGTATCAAAATTTTTGTATTATACATTGCCTGTTAGGCTGTAATGTTGATCCTCTAAATGATCTTCTTGATCTAGTTTTAAAGGACAAAGGTGCCTTTGAGAGAAAATAGTTCTATATCTAAGTATCAATTCTTGAGAATTCTACACAAACTATAATTATATCCCATCATAACATTTTCTGCAGTAGGACTGAAAGGCAATTGACTGTAGCCATTGCCCCTTTAACAAGATGATGAGTTTTACTCTCTCCCACCTGTGTATCCAGGTGTCCCAGCTCAGCAGTTCTGTTCCCTACAGTGAGCCCTGATGGTGACTGTGATGCTGCCAAACCAAGATGACTGAAATCTTGTCTGCAACCTCTCTTCCCATTCCAAGAATTTAAGAAGGAGCTAGAACTATGCTTGCTTCCTTTTCCTTGTCTCCCTTTGCTCAGAATTCACACTGCCGTATGAAAAAACACAGTGAAAATGGACCCACATAGCTATCTTTGCTATCTTCAAATTTTAATATATATTATATTCCAGTACTGTATAGACTTTATTTTCTATGCTCACAAGACCTTTGAAAATTATGACATTATTATTTTTATGGGATGTCTACTCTATATGCCCTGGAAAGGTATGGGAATCTTCAAAAATTCTGAACTAGCCTAAATGAAATTTTCTCAAGCCACCTATCAATATGTTAAGTTATGCTTGCTTACTATACCATATGAATATTCCAAAATCTTACAGATAGCATCACCATTTATCTGTGTTTGTAAAATATTTTCCTCCATTATTAATCAACAGAAACCTTGCTTTGGAGTGGTTACTTCTCAATATTATTCACTTTCTCCTCTAAGCCGTAGGCTTTGTGGATCATTCTCTTCTCCAAAGTTATCCTGGAATTTAGACAGAATTTATCATGCTAATTCTAATTCACCTAATTCTCTCAAAACTTCCTTTTATTCTTTCTCTTGTCTGGCAGACTCTCAAGTTTGTCTAACCATTCCTGTCTCTAAAGCATCATTGAATCTAGACATTATACTGAAATACTCCAGTTTCTAAAGTCCTATTCCTCCCTCCCTTCATGTGATCTTTCCTAAAATGCTATTTCTTTCACAGTCATTTTCAGTATAATAAGAATTTAATCAACATGAACTTTAATAATCATCTATTAATTTGGATTCTGAACTATTCTAGTTGTACCTTAAAGTCATTTATATGCTCTTAGTGATAATATCCAGTAGGGGAGAAAAGAATAATTTCAAGTGAAATAACTAAGCAGTTCAATTAGAGGTATGTTTTCAAGTGCTGAATTCTGTTGTACATATTATATGTTCCTTAAAATATGAATACCATATTCTCCTTCATGTCTTCCTATTTAACCTATTGTCCATCATGGCCCCAGCCTTGCAGTCACCACACTATGTTGGATTTAATGCATGTTTCTGTGTGTCCTAATAAAACATTAATCATTCACATACTTCATGTTCAATTTTATTAAACAGTTTTCTTCATTCTCCATCCATGTTGTCTGCCTGAGGTTTTAAGCTTTTTTGTAATCTGGCCTTGTCTGCTTTATTAACTGTACAGTGAGCTCAGTGCCCTCCCACAACTTCTAAATCATATTCTAAAACTAATAAAAAGGTTATAAACGTTTTATATTTATTGATTAAATACTGCCAAATTTTCCTCACAAGTGCAGCCTGTATTTTTATACTTCTTCTAAGCTTTAAGTTTCATTAACTTACAAGAAGAGTAGTTCCTTGGTGGTGCCAACCTTTACATCAAGAAACTTAATAAGAGATAGTTGTGATGCTGGCTCCCACTCAGATGGTGACAGGTGGCAGAGAAAGCACACAATGGAATTTTCCATCTGTCTCCTACTTTCTATCCAAGGCTTAAAGGGCAGAGTGTGTTTTGTTCTATAATCTTCACTTACTTCTCTCCATCTACACACCGTTTTTTAAATTATACTTTAGCTTATAGGAGGTTCACAAATGTTGAAGGTCAAAACCATGTGCTTCATCTTTCCTCACATTTTTGAGAAAGCACACTGGTTTTTTCCTTATGAAAAAGCTGGATTCTGGTTTAGGGCTTTATCCTTTATCTATGGAAAACATCTCACCTTCTAAAAGCTTTACAATAAGCAGAATTCAGGTATTCATACAGAGCAATAAACGTAAAGAACAGTAGTTTGCATTCCACTCATTGAATTGTTGAATGTATTAAAGATACCCCCACTTCATTATTATTAATAGTTTTGTAAGGTTTAGATTTTGATAGTACTCATTATGAAAGCAAGATTATAACACTAATAATGAACATATTTTATGATAGATTAAGGGCTACCAGCTTTAAATTTTGCATATGAAGGGAAATATTATATATTTATATATTTGGGATGGAAATGCTGAAATTTTGGAGTAAAATTTTAGGGTTTTTTTCTATTTAATTTTTCATGATTCTTTTTTTATATGGCCTGTTCTGTGCCGTTATATTGCAGTAAAGTTTAAAATCCATAAAAGAGGCAGAAAATGTGTACTTAGAAAAAAGTTTTTCGGATAATTGCCCTCCTTTCCTACTCACTAAGTATTCGAGTGGTATTCCTGGAGGGCAACTCCTGAAGACTATATTTTAATATGTTTAATTTTAAGTGGCATTATCTGAATGAGTGAATT
>NW_012153352.1:215680-216258 GCF_000956105.1 Propithecus coquereli | reverse complement strand
ATATAATCTCACGGTTTTTAATGTCCTTCACTGCCTTCATGAAAGCTATTTTAATTAAGTAGAAAAAAGGGAAACAAAGCTAATATATGTTGAAGGGTAAGAGTCAAATAAATAGTGAATGTGAGGAGCAATAACTATAAACTTCTTTTTGAAAGGTTGATTATGGAAAAATGGAGGGTAAAGAGGCCACATTCTCTGAGGCTAATATGTAAAAGGAGATTTTTAAATATAAAACAATATAAGTTAAAATATACTTTGAAAAAAATAGAAAAAAATCTCCAATAATTCTACCACTCCAGTAATATCTCCAGTCACTAGTAAATGCTTCATTTCCTTGTATTTCTCATGTATGTTTTCACTTCTGTTACATTAATGCTTTAAGATAATAAATAGATTTTACAAAAGGAAAGCATCTTATAATGCAGAAATTTATAGTAATTTCTCCAACAGAAAGCTTTTCTTAAGTATAGGAAACATGAGAAGGGTTTAAAACTAAGGGGGGAGAAAAGGAAGATAAAAATGAGAAAAGAGACAAATTTCCCAGAAGAGATTTGGTGAGAGAGGTTCAAAGACAGAAG
>NW_012153352.1:208252-214480 GCF_000956105.1 Propithecus coquereli | reverse complement strand
CAGCTCAGATAGTTCTGAGCTTGAATCCAGACTTTCTTATTTACTGGTTTTGTGATAAGTAGCATGAATTGAATTGTATCATTTTTGCAGCTCAGTATCAAACCTGTGAAAGGGGAATATTAAAAGTGCCTATCTTATAAATTTGTTGCAAGGCAAATGTGAAGAAATACATATACATTGCCTAAAACAGAACCCAGATCTAGTGCTTAATGAATGTCGACTACCAGTAGATCATATACACACTGCTTACCAGAGCACTTGATAAATGCTCACAGCATCATGGTAGGTAGAAGTTTCAGATTATGAAATGCCATTTCTTCTCTGCATCAGGCATTCAGCACACCAACCCAAAACAGTTCTTCCTTCTTTCCTTCCTTCCTTCCTTTTCTTTTTTCTTTTCTTTCTTTCTTTTTCCTTCTTTCTCTCTTTTCTCTCTTTCTCTCTCTCTCTTTCTCTTTCTTTCTTTCTTACTGCTATCTCAAAGCTACTATTTTCTCTAGTTTAGCCATAGTTTCAGTTTTCATTGCAGTTCACTAGAACTAATAAAATAGTGTTTCAATACTTTTGGGGATTCCTAGTGCAATTCTTTCTCCACAATTCCACCAGGTTGATCATTTTAATGTACATGTTTGATAAATCTCATTCTTGTGCAAAAGACATTGCTGTCTCTCCATTGTCTGTTGACTATATCATATTGCTTCCTGTAGTATTCAGTATTACCCAAACTGACTCATATCAGCATCAAAGACCCGCTCAAACTCTGTTTCTCCGAGATCAGTAACACTCAATCTCTAGGCATTCCTCCCAAACAAGATGATTTTTCACACCTCTAGACTATGCCCAACCTACTTCCACAACCTGTAACTCACTTACCTCTAAATCTGTGTTTTATTACCTGGTTGTCATAATGACTTTGTGACTCGGTATTTTGGAAGTAGTCTAAAAAGTCAGCAGGGCCTTGACCCCTCTTTCATAAAGGGATGAGTTTGAGGGGCAATGCAATGGATCTTTATTTAGGATGCAGGGCTTTGCAGCCTGACACCACTCACTACCTATTAACAGATGGACCTCTGAAAATTCTGTCAATGATTTGAGTACTAACTCTCTCAACTGTAAAAGAGAGATATCAACTATTTTCTCTCCCTCACGAGGTTGTTGTGGGGATGAGGTGCTGTTTTAGTTTTCTGTAGCTACCATAACAATTTACCACAAACTTAATGGCTTCAAATAAAACAAATGTGTTTTCTTATGGTTCTGTAGGTCAGAAGTCCAACGTAAATCTCACTGGGCTCAAACCAAACAGTTGACTGGACTGAATTCCTTTCTGGAGGGTTAAGGGAACAATCCATTTGTTTCCTTTTTTAAGTTTCCAGAGGCCTCTTGCAGGTCCTTGCACATAACCTCTAAATTTCAGAATGAGAAAGAAAAGAAAGGGTATTGTATCCTTCTCATACCGCCATCTCTTTCTAACTACAGCTAGGAAAGGTTCTCCACTTTTAATGGCTTATGTGATTAGATTGAGCCCATAATCCAGAATAATCAACCTCTCTATCTTAATTGAAGTCCTTAATGCTGGTTATATCTGCAAAATCTCTTTTGTGATATAGGCAGCACACTCACAGTTTCGGAGGATGGGGACATGGATATCTTTAGGAGCCAACATTTGTTCATCCCCCAAAATGTTTGGGGTTTTTTCCCACCTCTGTGATTTTTTTTCTTTTGATGCATATAAAAGTTCAGAACTCTGTGTATCTGTGTGTGCTTAGACATTTTAAAAAATTGCTTTTGCTCTGATGGCAAAGCAAAAGATATTAACTAATACCAAGAAATGATAATGATGCTAAAAAGCTATTTTAATTCTTTTCTATAACTTCTATTCAACTTCATAAACTTGAGATTTAGTTCTACTAATAGAGAATAATTTGAGTGAGTAAGTCCTCAGATCTATATGGTACTGGTATATCAGAATGTGAAAACACTTGGGGAAGTGCTCATGTAGAGAGAGATTCTCCTCAAGACGTGCAGGAAGTGATGGGAGAATGGCTGCTCTTTGTGTGGAAGCAGCAAGATCAGGCTGAGGACCATAAGTGTCCTGAAGGGTTTTTCATTTCTCATATATTTAACAACAAGTTTGCCTAGTCACAGAATCTAAATTTTACACTCGGGTTAAACAATGGCCATCCCCCTTCCTTTTGTGGATTAAATTATATATTAATGGAAAATCAACATAAATATAGTTTGTATGCATTCAGTGGCCTGAATTTTATCACATCAGTTTTTTCATTACCAGAATGCAGACATCCTTAAATTAAGGATTTTCTATACTATTAATTTTATTGAATTATGTAGGGAGACTCTTTTAAACTGAATTAAAGGAGTGTAAGGTATAATCGAAATAATCAATGCATAGAACACCTTAATAAAATGATTCTTTTTATAATACCACTCTTTCTAAAATTGTAGCCTTTTCTTCTTTAAACTGATAAAGAATTTCCTATGAATATATGTAGGAGAGAAAGTAAAAAGAGTACAAAATGAGCACCATAATATATTTTAGCTCATTAACCATTATGTTAATAAAATCCTAATAAGATTGTTGTTCTTATAATTGTGGTACTCAAATGAGAGATTAGGGTCCTGGTACCATTTTTCTATATTAATTCAACTTCATAAACTTGAGATTTAGTTCTACTAATAGAGAATAATTTGAGTGAGTAAGTCCTCAAATCTATATGGTACTGGTATATCAGAATGTGAAAACACTTGGGGAAGTGCTCATGTAAAGAGAGATTGAATATTAATTCATCTTTAAATCTTTTCATCTTTAAAATGGAATGATCAGAAAATGGTTTTTGAGTGGCCTTCCGTTTAGATGTGATACCTTGGTACTTGAACAGAGGTGACTTATAACAGTTTTAGTACATGAATGTCTTTTACTGTTAAGTGCTTCATTAGTATACTGGGCTTATCTTATGTCTTCCTTTATTCCCTCTTTTATTTAATAAGTACATTGTTCATATAGTTAGAGTACATAAATGAGTTAACTAATTATTCTTATTAATCCCCAAGAATTTTTTGAAAGGCTCTTTTGAGACATGTCTTTATGCTGCAAACACCATCACAAATTGCTTAGTCTGTGTTGTACATTTATCGTTAACCAAATAAAAGCTACCTTAAGTAGTTTATAATTTTATATCTGTAGCTAAAATTATATATGTGTAAATATAATTTTTACCAGTAGACTGAGGAGTAAAACCATATTTTATACATCCTATTCTAATGCCACTGGACATATAATAAGCACACCCTAATCCTGATTTATAATGACTTGCTTGGCTGTACAAGGTCATCTTGTCACATGATCTAAATCTAGTGGTAGATTAATGAACTATCTGTTTACAGACATCGATATGCTAACACAGCAAGAGGAAAGGGCAAATCATAGCAAACTTTCTCCTCTACTGGACATTACATAATCTCAAAACATAACTATCCCCGCAGAGCATCGTATTCATGGGCAGATGTTGGAAAATAAAGTGAGATTAACAGGCAAGCAGAAGAAATGCTCTGAAGATCAGTTTCTAAACCTAAGTTACTAAATTCCAATAAATAGTGAAGGGGGAACTGTTGGTCTGTTCTTAAAACAAGGTATTTTGAAGTATTTAGACAAAAGAAGGGCCACTGCTACATAATGAGCAAGTATTTTTGAGCATCTAATATGTGGCTGCAGTACCTCTGTAAGCAGATCAGTCTAATCAGAGAAAAGTATATGTCAGACACCAAATGGTAGTACCACAATATGAGGTTAGCTTGATCCCAAAACTCCTGCTCTTTCCTCTTTCAAAGTAAATGGATTCTGTAAATCATCATCACAGAGAATCAAAGGATCTTCTTGATAGTCAGTATAGAAGAAACTAGGAGTGGCACAAAACTCTTATGGAGAAGTGTGGGGTTTAGTCATATGACTTTCATTACATTACATCATGAAGGCAAATGTTTCATATGTGTCCTTCATGTTCCAGTTTCTCTCACTAAAAAGATAGGATGAGGCTTCCATTTTTACTAGTATGATGGATTAGCTATCCTGAGCAACTCTTCTTACAGAAGCAATAAGATACTGGATGAAAATATTTCTTAAAAATCTACTTAAATGCCCTGCTCAGCCAGCAAACGCACATACACAACAAGGAATCCAAAGAGAACTACAATAAAATAGTAGTTAGACCTATGGGGTTTGAGTGCACACACAGGCTAGCTTTCATCCTGAGGGTTTATCTGAACTCTTATGATCTGGAGTTTCTACTTTAAAGGCTGCCTGAGGCATAGAGAGCAGAAATTGAAACCTATAGCTGGCCAAATATAGGGGATCTGATATGAGACCTCAAAAAGCTGGATTCCTAAAAGATTGCATCCTTGTAGAAAAGTGAGTGAGAAAAAAAGCTCTGTCACATACAGGGAGATACCAAGGAAAATTTACTGTCTTGACTTTTGTGCTAGGATAAGGGGAACGGGTATACAAGGGCTGTCCTGAAAATATCCAGCCATTGTTAATATAATGAGAACATATTACATGGCTGGATACTTTCCAATGAACATCCCTTGTTTGGAGGGAATTCGTAACCATAACCTTTGTGCTAAGAATTCATAATCAAACAAAGCTTTATGACAGTTTTAATCCAAGCAAGATTACCTATTGGGGGTATACGAGCTGGATCTTTAATGGAAAGTGATCCTGGTTTTGTTGTTGCCCTAGGCAACAAGAAGAAAACATACAATTTCTTTTTAGGGGCTCAACTTTATCCAAGTTTCAAAGAATTTTCATAGATCCAGTTCAAAGGAATAAAAGCATATTACAGAAAAGAGCGAATAAACAAGACAATGTAAACTGCAGAAACAATAATCAAGAGAAACAGACCTATGGAAACTTCAGATTTTAAAAATAAAATATGAAACACATACATTTACTTTGTTTAACAAGGGATGGGAAACTAAGAAGAATAACCAAGCAGACTGAAAGATAATCAAATAGAATAAAATTCAAATGTAATAACTGAACTTAAAAATATAGTAATGAATTAAGCAAGTTGGACAAAGATAAAGATATAATGTCCAGGAAAACTGATTCAAAGAAATATAATGCAGAATGAAGTCTAGAGACACAAAAAGATAGAAAATAGGAAGGAAAGATTAAAAGATAAGATCGAGTGAAAGGTTATAATATATGAATATTTAGAATTCCAAAAGCACTAATAGAGAAAATGAGGAATAATGTGTGTTATATACTGAACATTTGAGTCCCCTCAAATTCATATGCTGAAACTTAATCTCCAATGTGAGGACATTTGGAAGTGAGCCCTTGGGAGCTGATTAGGGCATGAGAGTAGAGCCCTTATCATGTATTAGTGCCTTTATGATAGAACTCTCTGAGAGAGTCCTCACCTTTTCCATTATGTGAGGTTTTAGTTAGACGATGGCCAGCCGAGAATTAGGAAATGAGCCCCTCACGAGACATCAAGTCTGTTGATGCCTTGATCATGGATTTTCCAGTCTCCAGAATGGTGACAAATAAATTTCTGACATTTATAAGTCACTCAGTCTATGGTAATTTTTTATAAAATCTGAATGGATTAAGACAACATGTAAGCATTTGACAGAATTTTTGAAATAGTTCAATCTTAAAATGCAGTAATCTCGGAGACTTTGGAGGAGAATAAATAAAAGACAGTTATAACTAGACATCTTATAGTAAAACTATGGACTCCAAATACAAAGAGAATATCTTACCCAGGAAAACATCTTATGTAAAGGTATAAATAATTTGGGCAAGTCACTTAGCATCTCTGTGCTTCAGTATCTTTATCTTTAAATTAAAGATAATAGTATCTAATCCATTAGGTTATTCTGAAGATTAAATGAATTCATATTCGTAAAGCACTTAGAACAATGCCTGACACAGAAAAACTATGTGTTAGTTAAATAAAATTTATGACAGTATATTCCTTTATCTCCCTTCTTGCAGTTCTATATTTATGTCTCAGAATCTGTAAGATAACAAAGATAGGGAATATATGAACAGGTATTTTGATGTATTTTATGTTGAATTTGTAGAAATTCAATTTGGGAGAATTGACATTTTTATAATATTGAGTTTTATAGTTCATGAATATGGTCTATCCCTGTATTTATTTAAATTGGTCTTTTCTCTCAGTTATGTGTATGAATTTCAGT
>NW_012153352.1:196470-207542 GCF_000956105.1 Propithecus coquereli | reverse complement strand
CTACTCGGGAGGCCGAGGCAGTAGGATTGCTTGAGCCCAGGAGTTTGAGGTTGCTGTGAGCTAGTCTGACGCCATGGCACTCTAGCCCAGGCAACAAAGTGAGACTCTGTCTCAAAAAAAAACCAGAGCGAACCTCCCCTACTAATAGCATTCATTTAAAAAATCTGCATGATGAACTGTGGATGCTATTTGAAAGAATGCAATAGCATATCTGTTTTTCTCCTAATATATGTTGATAACTTACTCTGTGACTCTGAAATTGTCTTTTCTTTCTGTGTCATCTCTCTGTAATACTGAGCAGCAGTTATTTTATTAAGTGTTCTACTTTCAATTGAAGTAATTTTCCCAATCTAGCAAATTCCCACTCCTATTTTGTTATATATAGCTGATGGTAGAGGGCATCCCTTTGAGACAAACATCTTGCCAAATATTGTAATTTGTTTTATAAAGAGACTGCTTTTAGGAAATGGTGACTTGCTTTCTTCTTACTTTTTGGGAGGCAACTGGAGAGTATAGCAGCACTGTGAATATTGATTTGTATTTTTTTCTTTCCTCTTGTGGTGAGTTTTATTTCATTGTTTTATTGTAAATGCCATAATGATGTGAATTTTCCAAAAATGAGAGGATGTGACAAATATAGCTATGGTGCAGCCCAAGATAATGATTTTGAATATGAATAAGTCCTATATGAAGGACTTGGAAGACTTATTACATTACTTCATCATTAAAAGGACACTAAAATTTGATGGCACTTTCCTCTAAGCACTGCTTACCCATCCTTAAACTTAAATATTGAAATATTAAAAAGATTAAAAGTAGATAGTGAGATGCTTTAACAAGAGCAACAACAAAAATCATTACAAAACCATCGTATAACGTAACATATGCCTCCTCTCTTCATGAACATCCAATTATTACTCTAATGTAGTCACCTCTATTTATAGCCAGCTTTTTATTGTGCTTAATAGGCGTTCTCGTTAAGTCTTGTGACTGCTTTCTTGCTCACACTGAATGAAATTCTCCTAAAATTGAGGCCAGGTGATGAATTAGGTCCGTTGGCTCTGATAGTGAACTAGTAGAGTCCAGTTGCCTAAACAGCTATTCCTGTTCAATTGCATCAGTGTATTTCCCTCCAGGGTGATAATTGCTCAGACCTCATTGTGGCTCATTTCTTTATAATGCCCATAACAGTGCTTTTTCAAGGAAAGGAATTGCATATTTTAGTGTTGTGATAAAACGCAAGAAGGCATGCTGCTGCAATGTGCTTGGCCCCATCTTGTGTACAGCTATGAGCATTTGTATTTATGACAGCCATTTCACCCTTGTATATTTGGGAAATGGTGAAATGTTTATGTGCTCATATACCAGAATTTGTGAATTTTCCATATTCTGCTAAGAATAAAGCACACTTGTCTAATTTCAAACGTTTATTTGAATAGTGTCTACCTTGTGGTGGGTAGAGAAGGCAAAGTTGTTGTCTACCCCCTCACTCTGTAAAGATAATATGCATGTTAATTCATGCTGATATTTTGAACAAGGCACAGCTGCTCCATAACCATGTGATCTCACAGAGGATGCTGCAATTTCATGCAACAGTCATGGAGCAATAGAAGGAAAGCTTCCATTTTGTATATTTGTTATGAACAGAAAATAAGAGAAAGGGGGGCTCACCTATGAATACTAAATGAGAGAAAGCCTATCACAGTCAGTGATCAGAATGTTAAATGTTCTCTGTGTTGCTCATTGATGCACAAACAAGCACATCAATCTCTAGTTGCTCAAATCATAATTGAAACCATCACCCTGGCCATAACCAGCCATAACCAGGATGCTTGCATTAAAATATGTTCTTACTTGTTCCTCAGTTTAGAAATCCCACAGTCTATGTTTTGTTTTTCCTTTATCTACCCACGTCATAGATACTCCATGGTGCTGCTGTCTTTGGGGTATCGTTTTCTTGCTTGGTCTGCTGCTCTTCAAAACATTTACAATCATAAAGGAGCAGCATCACCTTCAGTTGGAAGCTTCTCTCCATTGAACAAATAGATATGGAATAAGAAGTTGATTTTAGACATCCAATTAAATCACCCTCTTGCAAGGGAAATTACCCCCTGGAGTGTTGAGATGCTAGTCTATTCCCAGCAAGTTGGCAAAAAGGAAATCATTAATCCTTGGGCTCTAAGTTCATCGTTTGGGCAAAATACTTTGAAGATAGGGAAATGTTACTCCGGCAAAAATCCAAACGGTCATTACTCACAGATGCAGGTCACAAATTTATCTTAGGAAAACTGCATTGGTTTTTGATGAAGCAGATTTTTCTCTCACATATTTCTGTGAAAAATGAGATATTTTAGGCAGCCCTTACATGCCTATGTATAATTCATAGCCTTGTTAAAGAATGTAAGGCACAGTCTGATCAATTTTAAATGTAACCAACCACCTTTGCCATTCCAGAGCCTGTAGAAAAATAACCCAGAAACTAGATGCAAACTGGCAATCGTTAATACTTTTATATAACTTCAATACCATATCCAGAAAAAGAGAAAAAGTAAAACAAAACATACAATCCTAATTCTAACAGTTCCATACCAGAAACATTTCTTTTCCAGTAGCTAAGTATGACTAAGAGTATATAGTCTTGGGATTTAGAAAACCTTAGTTTCAAATCTCTTCGCTAATGTTGATTTTAGACAGCTTATTCAAAATGTTTGTGCCTTGATTTTATATCTGTACAGCAACTTAAGAGCCTATATCATAATATTTTTAAGGAGTAGAGGGTAGATATTCCAAATTCCTGATACATTGCCAGCACTAATAAACATTAGCAAATAGAATTTATTTGTGGATGTGTCAAGAGGATAGAGTTCATCTTCACAATATTATCTTCCAAAATGTCCTTTCTTCTGAGGCAAACGATACCTCAATTAGCATTCTATTTTTTTTGGAAAAATTTAGATGACAGCTAATACACAAACAATATACAAAAAGTACAAATTCTTTTAGAAGTGATAGAGATAAAATCTTGTGCCAGAGATCCTTAATGCTTTTCTCTTAGGCTGTGTCATTGAAGGGGTTTCTTATCAAGATGACCAACCTGATTTCCACATCTCTGATCAGATTGATCATCCAAAAAACACAGTTCATTGTCAAAATGGATGAAAGCAGATGACCGACGAATTTTGAGCTAATGTTTTCTATCATCTCTGTTGTGCTATAGCATACCCTTGGTCAAATAACCAAAGGGTAAAACATTCCCCAGGAATCTCTAGCCTCAGCCTTGGTTGCTCTTGCATGCTCTTTTCGGAAATGCTTCATTGACAGAAACTCCTAACTGATGGAGCCAGTTTCCAGGTCTGTGGTTTAAGATCTGCTTCAGGGATCAGGCTGCCCAAACTTCTTACAGCTTTTATGGACTCAGAGTATTGAATTCATCCTTCACATCACCTAGAATTAATTTGTTCGCCCAGTATTTTCTGAACAATGTGCTTTATCTTAGAGTGTACCATATTTTATTGGAGTCTTCTTGATTATAAAATCAGGGATTATTATAGTAAATGAAAACTCAAATTTCCTAAACTATTTATGGAAACCCATTTGAAATACAATATGACACAAAGAAATTTACTTAAGTCCTGGAAAGTTCTACTCTTATTTCCAGGATATGAGAGGAAATAACAATTTTAAATAGAGATGGGTTTCCATTTCTCCTTTAAAACGTAACAAATACTTATAACGCGCTCACTAGGTGCCAGCATTCCTCCATGCACGGACATATATTAATTTATTTCATTCTTAAACTGTCATATGAAGTAGGTTCTATTGTGATACTCCTTTTAAGGATGAAAAAAGCTGAAGTTTAGATGGAGGAATTAAATTGTTAGTCACACAGTTGCTAAGTTGTGAAGCTAGGACTAGAATGTAAGCAACATGATTCTAGATTCTACTCTCACGTGACCCTGTATATTTGTATATTTGCATTATTTGGTTGTTTCATTATGCCCTATGTCAAAAGGAAATGAAGGATCAGAACTTGAATCCTGGAGAGGATCTTCATTCATTCATTCATCCATTCAAGCATTTGTAAAAATCCAAACACTAAAGTCACAATTTCTTAGAAAAGGCTTTATTTTCTTAACTTCTTGTTTCAGTACATTCAGGGAACTATGGAAAGCAAAACAATAACTTGAAACTCTACAATATCTAATGATATAAAACTGACAGGACTCGAAGCTGTACGATGCAGAGATTAAGAACATAACGTTGGAACCAGTCAGACCTTTAGGCAAGTTACTTAACCTCTCTGGGCACTAATTTTCTCGAATTGTAAAATAGGAACATAGCAGTTTTCACCATATAGAACTGTTTCAAAGAGGAAATTAATAGTACACGTGTAGCAGGTATGAATCTCAGGTGGGCAAGGGACATATTCTTCACTTTCTACAAAACAACTTAATTTCTGTTTTTTGGGTTTTTTTTTAACTTTTATTCGGCATGGCGGGTGGCAAATTTAATCTTAATTATTGGGGGAGTTCGCCCCTCCCTGCAGTCTGGTCAAGATTGCAGTAAGTTATGTAGTACCAAGGCATTTTTGAGAGCAGGAGCTGTTCCTCCAATAATACTTGTGATTTGATTAGGATAACTGGATGCTTTGTATTTTCTCAATCTTCCATTAAGTACTTTGCAAACCTGGATTAAAGCCCAGCCTTCCCTCCAGGTTAGGGCTCCTGAGCCCATCCATATAGATGTTGTGGAGCAGCACTGCAGGGGGCAGTGGTTACTGAGAAGGGGTTACCTCCAGCCATGAAGTCGTCTGTGCACCCATTACACCACTGAGGTATTCATCACTCCTGTCCACCTGCCTCTTCAGGTCTGCTGCCTTTCTGCTGATTCTGTACCACAGGTGGCCCCAGCTACTTAGAAGCCCTTCTCATCCATTTTCTCCCTGGTCTTCCCTTATTTCCAGTGTCACAGTGTAGAAGCAATAAGGAGGTCCCCTGTGCTCTGGCCACTCATAGAGCTGTCTCCTATCCTGTAGCTCCCCCCCATCCTGGATGAACACTCTTTCTTGTCTTTGTTGATGGTGGTGTGTGTGTTTGTACGAGAGGACAAAGGTAACCTGATCTTCATGAATCCCTTTTCTTATAGGTACTTAGCCTTTTGACTAAAAATTCTGAAGTAACTCACTGGCTATTTCTAATCCCGCTCCTTCCCTACACTTTTCTGAGGCAATGATGAAAGTGCCCATTACCTGGGAATGAGAAAGGGGAATATTGAAAGGAGAAAATAAAATAGAGGAAGAAAAGGAATTCAAATAAATATCTTAAAATGTGATGCCAACCAACATTACTCAAATGTTTGGACTAGATAGGTCAGTACTCAATAAATGGTGTTTCTGTTACTACTACTCTTGCTGTCATTGCTATTATTGATAATAGGTAAAGAGCATGAAGAAAAACAGAACTGCCATAGACCAGGAGACAGAACAAGGGCCTGTGCCCTTAAAATCAGGCCTAAGACAGAGTGGGTCCACCCTCAGTCTCTGAAGGCTACTGATGCCTAGAGGATTATTATGTTGGCTCCTGCCTTCCTTGCCCCATCTGCAGGTGGGATGCTCTCTCTGGATACCTGTCTTCTTCCCCTTTTTATCATTTCTCAAGCCCATACACAAAAATAAAGTGTTGTGAGGCCATTCTGTGAATAAGATATCCTAATGCCGAGGGATTTCTGCTTTCTGACAAAGTATACGATAAATCAGATAATGATTAATATTCTTTATTGATTCTCATTGATTATGATTTTGTTGAAGATAATAAACCGAGCGATTAGTAATGATTACACAGCTAGTTAGAGCTAGAACAGCATCAATAAATCATTATAGTAACAAGCAAGGGCCTTTCCTTATAACACTTTTCTTATTTTCAAAAAATCATTTTCATAATTGAGATTCATTTAGTCCTTCAGCAATATATATTGAGCACCTATAAAATGTCAAGCACTGTCCTAGGAAGTATGTGTTAGTAAGCCAAATAGAAAAACCCAAGCCCTCTCATGGAGCTTACATTCTACTTGGGAAGGTAGGGAACGAACAAGATAAAAATGTAGCACATGTAGTATGTTAGAGAATGGTGCATGCTCAGGAGAAATAATAAAGCAGAAATGAGAGGTTTAGAATATGTGATCCAGTTGAAATTGTTATTAATATTTTAGATATGGTGACCAGAGCAGTCTCAATGAGAAGTTGATTTTCGGGGAAATAGCTGAAGGAAATAGGGAAGTAAGCCATACAGGTATCTGGGAAAACAGTTTTCTAGGCAGAAAGGACAGAACATGCAAAAGCCCTCTGGCAGGAGAGTGCATGCGATGATGTTCAAGAATCAGCAAGGAGACCTGTGTGCCTGTAGTGGAGTGAGTTACAGGAGATGGAGTCAGAGGTGAGAAGGGGGTGGATAACAAAGAGACTCAGGCCATTTGCAGGGGGTTGCTTTTACTCTGAGATGAGAAGGCTTCGGAGAATTTTTAGCAGAGGAGTGACATGATCTGATTATATTTTAAGAGGATCACTTCAGCTTTTATGTTGAAAAATAGAATGAAAGGGAATAAGGGCATAGAGTTCTCTAACTTATGAGCTATTGGAGAGAAAATTTTAATGCAGTTGAGACCCATTGGATTTTGTAATTCCATAAATTCTCTTTTTATGGGGCTGCAGTCTGAGAATTTTGAGAAGTGAAATTCTAACGTTTGCATTTGTGCTTATGTCTATGCAACACTCAGTAATCGTGCTGAGGGTAGTATGAAGGCTGCCCAGAAAGTATCTGGTCATGTAACCGTTCTCGTTATATTAACAATGGCTGGATACTTTCCAGACATCCCTTGTATGTGTGAGATGCAGTTCTTGGCCCTGTGGGAAATATTCTGATGATCTAGGGAGTAGAGAGTGCTGCCCTCAAGAAATTCGCATTTCAGAGGCTATGATATAACATGTAAATGTTAAAGTCCTAGAACATTTATAGAGAAAGAAAGTATCATAAAGGACTGGCTATAGTGATGTGGTTGTTTAGGTCTCCGACCAAACATCCGAGGCCAAAAATGCTACCTAAAAATATTTCAGATCTGAGAAATAAAAGAATGGCTGTGGCCCAATCTAGTTTAGTTTTACTTTCTTACTTTTTCTTTTCTTTTTTCTTTTCTTTCTTTCTCTCTTTTTACTATGAGGGGAAAATAAGCATGTTGAGTTCTAACATTGACAGCTTTAACTGATGAGTTTGCTAAATCAGTGTTTGCAAATGACTACCTATTTTCCATTTTGAATTATCAAGTCATTAACATTTCAACAAGGTTAATTACACCTGCTTTACATCTTTGGATCACTCAGACTATGGTGGAACTACCCTAGTAACAACCTAGGTCACTGTCATAGTTATGGAGATGCAGTGGAACAGCAGCTGTTAAATGGAAAGCATTCTACTTCATTAGTAATTGAGGTTTAAATGGCAATTCAGGGGGAGACAGTCTTAATATCCATGCTCTTTTTTTCCTCTTCAGGCTAGATTAAGGGTCCCTCCTCTGTGCTTCCCTAGCACCCAGTGCGTAACTGTGTTATTGGAATATATCAAAATTAACTGGGAATGTGTGTGCCACTCCACCACCTCTCTGAGGGCAGGGCATGTTGTTCACGCCTGTTCACACCTGCCACAGGGCCTGACAGATGTTAGTTGTTCTGTAAATGTTTATTGCATTAAACTGTTGAACTCGCTGCTAATATGGCACTTAGGTGATTTTAATTTGGAAGACAAATAGACATTGAATAAATGCTTTTTAGTGCCAAATATTTGCTAGATACCACACATGTATCACCCAAGGATGCATCAAACGCCATCGCCATACTGGAGGAGCTCGCAGTTTGGTGAGGGAGAGAGATTTGAAAATTCATAATTGTGGCCAGGCATGGTGGCTCACTCCTATAATCTTAGCACTCTGGGAGGCTGAGTCAAGAGGATCGCTTGAGCTCAGGAGTTCAAGGTGAAGAATTCAAGACCAGCCTGAGTGAAACCCCCATCTCTACAAAAAATAGAAAAATTAACTTGGCGTGGTGGTGCACGTCTATAGTCCCAGCTACTTGGGAGGCTGAGACAGGAGGATTGCTTGAGCCCAGGAGTTTGAGGTTGCAGTGAGCTATGATGACACCATTGTACCCTACCAGGGACAATAGAGCAAGACTCTGTCTCAAAAAAAGAAAAAAGAACAAAAAGAAAACTCATAATTGTGACATGGGGATGTGACTATAACAAGTTTAATCCGAGAGGTAGGCAGCACAGAGGAGGGCTACTCATGTCTCTGGAAATTGCAGTAGAATTCACTGAAAAAAGTTTAATAAGGAGCTTGAAGAGTTGATATTGTTTTGTGTGGTAAAGAGAAGTAGGAAATTCATTCCAAGAAATGCACACTGGATATCGAAAGTTGTAGAGATATGAGAGCAAAGTGCTTTTGATTCCTAAAATAGTGTAGGTGGTGTTTGTGAGCATAGTGGGCGAGTGAGATGAAAGCTTCTGCCAAAAGCTAAAGGGAATTATCAGAGATAAGAATGAATTTGAATGTATGGATTTAGCAAAAAACAAATTGCAAGTCATGAAGAAATGATAGGTTAGAATTAAATTTCAGAAATGTCATTTTGGTGGCATATGGAGGATGGATTAGAAAAGGAAAAGACTAAAGACTGGGAAACCAGTTAGGTTAATGACAAGCTACGATAGGATATCACACATTGTACGGTTGTGGTTGGAAATGTGGAAGCTGGATGGAACCAGCCTGGCTTAGTTTAACTTCTGTTCTCCCTGACCTTGAGCAAGTTACTCAACTGCCTGATGTTTCAGTTTCCTCATCTGTAAAATGAGCATAATAATGAAACCTACAAAAGGGGTCGTTATATATATTAAATTAATTAAGCATATAAAAAGTGTGTGAGAGATAGTAACTACTTAATTAATGTTGATTATTACCATTAATATCTCATTGAAACATCATAAATACCCTGTGAGAGAAATTCATTGTTTACATCCATTTTACAGATACAAACATTAAGGCTTCTAGAGTTTAACTGTGATGGCTAAATACTGCTTTTCATACATTCACATATTAAATACACACACCACGGTTCATAAGACAATGGGTAAAATGAGAGTTAATTACGTATTATTATCTATTAATTGATCTTGAATCTGCTAGACATTAAAATCATGCAATCATGAAGTTCCCATCCTCTTTAGAGTTTTGCTACAAATTCATAAGATTAGAACTAAAGTGACTACATGGCATAGAAAAAAAAAGATTTGGCACTACTCAACAGAAAAGTATACACTATAAAATGATAGAATTTGTTCATTTGCCTTGCTCTCTGAGACAATCCTCATCTGCATGACTCTGTATTTCTCCTGTCACTTGAAGAGATACTCAGTAGACTCCTGGTTTCACAATATGGTCATGTTAATATATTTTACAAAGTTGCATATCTTTGACAAGAATAAAAAAAATCATCAGTAGGTTAATTCCTAGTCTTCTGTCACACCAACAGTCCAGAGAAAGTCAACTTTAGAACTTGTTTATAAACCGTATCATCTTTCCTGCGATGTCTGTGTGTTTTTTCATTTGTTTATAGTAACAGGTGACAACACCATCTGCCAGCTTAACAAATATTGTATGTCCTTCATGGTTCTTTTAAAAAATGTAGTTGTTTGTCATACTCTTTCTCAGATGTACGTACTATCAATTGGTCAAAACCAAAATTCAAATTTGGGGACCATCTATGCTTTATCAAGCGATGCATTGTGGATGAGGTTTATCATTTCCGATGTGCAAGCTATGGAAAAATGGAAATTTTAAAACAGCTATCAGATAAAATTTCAGGAATGTGAAGAAGGAGCTGATATAAATCCATCTTCCTTGTGCAAGATGAAGGGATTACATTACCTTGTGGATAGGACCTAACTATCTCTTAATATTTCTCCTGGCCTTTGAAGTTATAGGTTCAATGTGTTGTACTTTCGCAGCTCATATTGGTTCAAAGCATCACAGCTTCACAGAGGAAAAGTTTTTTTTTTAATTTCCAGACTATCAGTTTATGTGTGTAGCAGGGGGAGGTGGAATAAGAAGCTCTTCAAAATTGGAGAAATACATTAAAAATTACACTTTCAACTTACTATTTAATAGCAACTTGTTTAAACTTTCCTTTTGGATCCCAAATTCCATACCTTCTAGTATGCAGATGCCTCACTTCAGCAACCTCCTCCATATTCACCCACTACTCTTGCCTCTGCCAGGACCCACTCTGGGCAATCTCCTCAAGTCAAGCTCTAAAACATTATCTGGGCAATGTGGACAGCAATAAGCCATAGTTGGCGAATGTATATCAAACTTTGAATATTGATTATAGGTTATTAACTTTTGTCCTTATATAGTCCCAAATCTTGGTTTGATTTGTGAGGGCAATGATAAATTACTTTTCTAGTTAAAAGTAAGTCTAACATATGAAAAAAATTTATGGTTGGTTATTCCAACCAGCCATTTACTTCTGATGAAATTGCTCCATAAATTAGATATAAAACCTCCTATATCACTAAATCTTCATTACACTGAAGAAGTGGAAGCTAACATTACTCAGTAACCTTAGAAAAATATTGGAACCCCAATGAAAAAGGGTGCTGAACAGCAGTGGGGTAGCCTTATCATTGTCTACATTTGTGATAAATTCTTGAATAGATAAGAATCAAAGTATAGTTTTCAATTTCCATTGCTATTTTTAAAATCTATATCTTCTCAAGCTAATATTTAATTACAATAATGCTTGAAGTTTTGTGTGTCACCTATATAAAATAGTGAATAAGTCACAGTTCTAACCCTTAATATGTTTAGAGTCTAGGTATAAACCATGACACAATTTATATCTTATAATTTGCATAATCTATTTTATTTATTTGTTGATAGAATTCACTGCATCAGTGTCACTATATATGCAGACAGGTCTACCTACAAAATTTGTGGGCATATAAACTGCATGTACATTATATAAATAAATATAT
>NW_012153352.1:189013-194682 GCF_000956105.1 Propithecus coquereli | reverse complement strand
TAATTGAACCTTTTGCCAATGACGTTTCACTGCTAGACCAAACTCTCCCTAAGACATGTAACTGGCTTGAAACAGAGACAAAGACAAAGACATCTTTAAGGTATCAGAGACTTTAATACAGACCTAAGTTACTTTAACACTGTTTAGCACAGTGAGGTAGTACGAAATGGAGGAGAGTGTATGGACTTCATTTGTCAGGGCTATACAGAGATAGATATGTATATCCAGTATATGGATATAGATATAGACAGATGTATAGATACACACACAGTCTTTACACTAAATGATCATGTCTTAAAAATACATGGGAAAAGCCTACTTAATCCCCCTTTTTAGGCCTTATCTTTCCCTTCTGTCATTAGCATACTTGAAGAATTATGAAACCCTAACTTTATGATAAAGGAATCACATAAATATAGCAAGGATATTTCGTCATTCTTTGAAACTTACAACTCTGGCAAAAGAAAATGTTAAATCTCAGGAATTTTTGCCGACAAACTGGTCTTCATGATATATTTTGAAAAGATCAGAATTGTTGTCAGAACTTGGAAAAGCAATATAGCACTAGAACCCAATAGTAATTCCTGCTGAGATTGTCAGGCACAGGACAAATGGGTGTAAGAATCCCTATTAATTATTTATCTATGATAAGAAAAATGCTCAATAACTTTCAAAAAGTTAAAGACATTTTCATGAAAGATGCCAAGAATGCTGACCGCTACTACCCTTCTGACTTCTATTTGCTCCAAGGTATGGGCTGTTGGTAAGAAAGCATTTTTCCTAAACAACATCATGAATTAGAATTTACAGAATCAATGCTTTCAATTATGATGTAATACAGTGGATATATTATTATTTTATACACAGTATTATAAGAAATATGTTGGTTACCACAATAACGCAATAAAACCTCTTTAGGCATTGGGACTAGTAGTTAGTTAATTCAAACTATTTTTAAGGGAGTTAATTATAAAAGTGATACATGCATACATATCTGACACATTTTATTTTAGTTTAAACTATAAAAGACTCTTGATATGGGATTAACACATTAGCTGCCATGTGAGTTGTATTTAACTCATGCTAGTTTTGAGCCCAGGGCCCTGTTGAAGCATATGTAATTCACACATCTCTTCACCTTGGAAGCCACGAGAACTACTTTTTAAGTTGCATATAAATGATGCCCAAAAAACAATAAAAAATAACAAATTTTTCATTAAATGAGAAAGGATCATTTTGTTTTTGAAGTTTATATTCTATATTTATAATAAAGCACCATGCCCCAAGGAGAAAGGGTTTTTTTGTTTGTTTGTTTTTGTTTTGTTTTTTTCTAGTGTGGCAGTCAATGTGTTAAGGACTCATTTGTTTGTGGGATCACTGGTTGGAGTTTTACATTCTTTTGCATGAAAAAATCCTTATTTATTGTCTATGAATATTTAAGTTTTGACTTTTTTACATTGGAATAAGAACTTAAAGACTTGTAAAAATCCTTTTGGAAAAGAATCATTTTAGACTTTTATCATTGTTTTTCCAGTTATCCTTTAGAATAATTTCATTCTCACTTTATGCCGTGTATTCTTTCCAATATGTTTAAACTTAGTTTTTATTTTTTAAACTATATTTTCACTCATAAATCCATTGCATGTGTAATAATTTAATCATGTGATGAAAATAAGAAGTAAAACTGACATAAGTAGGCTTGAATTTGTGTTTATTACAAACACTATATAAACATACAATTCCAGCAATGAGAGCAGACACATGTACAACTTACTCTAGGTAGGCATGCCATTCAACTAACCAGAACAGAAGTATGTGGCAGTATTCTGGGAAGCCCACTATCTATGAGAAAATTTTACATATAACTTCTACTACATGATATTGAACTCGAGACATCAGTAGAATATTCATATTTATAAGTAGTTCTATGCTTTGGGCAGTTTATAAGTAAATTGGACCACTTAAAAAATTTAACATCCTAAATTTTTCTCCTAATAGTAGTATGGGTTGCTTCAGAGGCATCGTCTAATTTTTTTCCCATCGCCAATGAAATGAAACAGCATGTTGTTGGGAAATAGAAGACTGACAGCCTTGCAGCAATGTAGTATCATGCTGAGAGCTACGTAAAGTAGAAAAGGCTCTATTACTTAAACATTTTTATCAGCTGCTATTTTGTGTTGTTTTATCAATTTATCAATAAAAAAATTTGAAAGCAAAGTACAATGAAGTGTGAAAATATGTAAATACATATATATACATTTGTAGTTATTACAAAATGTTGAGTATATGTGTCTGTGTATATATGTACAAATCAGTATTACATATGCATATGCATTTTTAATGTCACCCAGGAAGTGATATCATAGTAGTTTAATATTTGGACTCTAGACAAAACATTTTTACCAATTAAAAACCGTGTAATGTAGGTCAAGTTAATCTCTCTGCCTCAGTTTCCTAATCTTCAAAACGGAAATAATATTGCCTATTATTGACTATACTATTGCCCATCTCATTAAATAAGTACATATCTGTAAAATGCTTGAAATAATGCTATTAATAGTAATAGTAGTGTATAAGATATGTGTGCACATGGACAGAGAAACCATGTATAATATTTTGCAGTGTTTGTAATGCTTTGAATGTTCAAGTTTGAGGTGTGAAATATATTTCATACCTTGACAGAACTTATCATTTTGTGCCTGTACCAGTTATCTATGCTGCATTAATAGAATCTATGGTGGAACTCCTAAAGCTGATAGAAAACATCATGTCTTATTACATTCACCCATGGACAGCACTGACACCTCTGCCAACAGGAAAACAAATATTTTGACTACCTCTTTTTAGAATAGCATCTCCATATCTGTGTTGAGTTAAAAAATATGGTTACTTTAAAGGGCACAGAAGACCTGGTATTTACCATACTAAAAATAGCATACCTCATGACAAATTCTAAAATGTTCTTGCAGCCATCTTTTGGTATTCTCTTGTATTCCTAGTTGCAATTTCTGATATAACCCACTGCCACAGTGACTGCCAGTACATGGTAGTGATCTTGATAACATTTCTGCTTTCATTTCAACTCTTGATTGGCCTTTAGCAGTCAGAGAAAGCGAGGCTGTCATTTCATCTCCCATCCTTGTGAAATTGAATTTTGTGAAAGAGACGTCACCTAGAGTTTGAAAGGTTTGATTGACATCTTCCATATAGCTTCCTTGCTAGTCAAAGAAACAGTGCCCTGAAACCTCTGCTGGTGCCTTTGCTTGAGGAGGGGAAGAGCAGGTGGGGGAAGGAGGGAAGGAGGGAATGAGACAGGGAAGACACCAGCGTGCAGGTAACTATGGCATCCCCTTCTGCTCCTGACAACAACAGCAAATATACTTCCACCTCCAATCCCATTAAATAGCCAATGTCTGCTTAAAAGGGAACACCTGATGAGGATAATGGCATTGTCCATTCAGTGCCTCAAATTGGGGGAGGGTAGCTAATGCGGGGAAGGCAGGAGTATTGGAGTGGTATTTTACCTTGTTCTGAATTTATAAAATAAAAATACATACAAAGACACACAAGAACTTACTAGGACCAAAGCTGAAGCTGCTTATATATCGCTTCTCTGATAATGATATATAAGATATATTTTTGGACTCTTTATCAGCTCTTCAGAACCTAGTTGACAAATTTCAAATTCTCCAGATGGCAACTTTAATATGTTTAATATGATTGTGTTGTTAAAAAATAGCAATAGAGTTTTCTCTAGAGAAAATCATTCGCTATGGGAAAGCAATACCATACGATACATGAAAATAAGAACATTGCAAGCTATTTTTATTTGGCTTTTACTGAGTTCTCAATGAATACAAAATCAGTACTGAACAAATACATGATGGTGATAATGAACTTAGCAACTTTTTCTACCCAATTCCTAAAGTCCCTTATTAAAATATAGTCCATCCATCCCTCATCTACTTTTCTATGTATTCACAATAGTAGCCACATAATGATGTTTGTGTATACTTGCTACATGAACAATAAGAGATTTGGAGATGGATCACAAACAGATATATAGATCCATAGCAGGGTATCATTTGAATAGCTGCACCTGGGCCCTCTTGAGAATTTTGAAAATTTCTGCCTTAAGAACCATTTCAGGTATTATTAGCATATCTCATAGTATGAAACTATTTCTGCCAGATGACATGGCAATATGTAATTCATCTCATCATCCATTTTCATTCCCACACCTCACAAGTGCCTAGAACAGTGTTTTGCAGTACTCAGTGCTTATAATACTCTATAATACTTATAGAATGAATGATTTAAAAGTCCATGGCCACTGTCTTCTGAAAATTAGATATTTTCTTTTATGTTATGAATATTTAACCCAGTTGTGTATTAGCTGGACCTCGTATCAGGTCAGACTCTTGTGAAGAAGATAGTGGAAATTCAAGGCCAAATGAATACATTATAGTTTCTAATTCATGTGTGCCACGTGCTTTGAGTGAGTCATGAAAACTACCTAGAACAGCTGTCATTTTGATGTGTTCTGGTTCTTCTGGGAAGTTAGATTTCTGCTGAGTAAAATTATAGACTCTGTGGAGAAATCAAAATAGTGATCCATCTACCAAGAAGATCTACACTGTGATCTTTTTAGCTTATTTCACCTAAGTATGGGGAAACTTTAAACCTAATAAATGAGAGTTAGGCTACAAAAGTATAAAACCATTTTACCGTACAACTCCAGATAAATGTCATTTTGTTGTGACTTGGCATTATTATTATTCTATTGGCAGCATTGATAGTAGAAACTTTCAGTTCATGTTTTTATCAAAAATGTTCTGTACTGACTGTGAACTAGTCTGTACTGTGAAGTGCATAATTTGTAGTAATAGAGTAATAGGAATAATTATGATTATTTTACAGCATTATCATAGTGATTGCATGAATTTGTAAACCACAGAGTTACATATATGGAAATGGTCCTTACTGTATCTTTTTGATCTTTTATCTTGTCATAAGAACAAAGAACCTTTTGCATTTGCTTGATTATTGAATTACGGAAATATTTGATAATATAGCAGATGTCCTTAAAAATCGTGAATGCAACACCATAAGTTTCTCCTATATTCAGTCATTAATGGTTTGTGGTTGAAATCATGGCCAACAGAGTTAGAATGACTAGGATTTGATTCCAGCTCTGCAATCATGACCTTGGACATTTTACTTATCCTCTCTGAGCATCAATTCCCTCATCGGCACAATAAAGATAATGGTAGACAATACTTGCAGGATGCATGATTTAAAAGTAAGCATTAATTTAAAAACATTAACATTGCTATAGTATCTGGGATATAAGTGCTCAATATATTTTAATAATTAATATATTAAAACAAAATATAGACACATTCTTTAACTATTCAGTAAGCGATCAGAGATTTGTGTTATAATAGCTATATTAAGCTAAAAATCTAAACGTTTTTAAAAACCCTACTTCTGAAAATCAAATATTTAGTGATTACATAGACACATATTTATAAAATTTGGTATGTGAGTACACACATCTAGGGTCAAGGAATCATGAGACTTGGAAAGTTCAATTCAACAACAATCAAACTATTTTTATTGGTGCTCTAGTGTTAACTTATTGTGTTACTTTTCAGAACACTTTCCTT
>NW_012153352.1:186196-188418 GCF_000956105.1 Propithecus coquereli | reverse complement strand
ATTTGTTACATGAGATGTTAAATCAGGTAGGACAACATTCATCAAGAAAGACCTCCACCAATAATTGAGATTTTCCAGGAGTGTCTGTCATGGTATTTGCATTTGTGACCAGTAGAATAAGAAATATTTGAACATCTCTAACTGAAATATTCTGGCAAGAGTACAAATGTAGAATGACACTGCACTAAAATACCAGGGTCCAAATCCATATGCACTGTTGAAATATGAATAATAGCAACCATTTAAAATGCAACTCAAGCATTTTAAAAAGTATTCTATGTGCATTATTACTCTAATTTTCATGAAAACCTCAGGACTTATAAATTACAATATCCCCATTTTATAAATGAAGAAACTGAGATTCGTAGAGATTCAGGGACCTCCTATGGTCACAAGCAAGTTAGAATTCAAACATGATTTTCTAATTCTAAAACTTGAGGCCTGAACCATGATGATACATTTTTTCTATGACAATCAGAGCAATGAGGGCCCGATCTCTTTTGGGTGGTGTTTTTGTGGTGGTGGTGATGGCAGTACTGGTGGTGGTTTTATTCTTTGTTTTGTTTTCTAAAGAAAAGCAAGTATGTGGAAGAGGGCAGAACATTTTTGTTTCAATTGAATTAAAATAAGTTGTTATTTGTGACCCATTTTTACCAAACACCTTACAATTTTATTTTGCTCTCAGTGAATAAACACACATACCACATACAAATAAGTGTGTATGTACACATACACACATGCATTTGAGTAACTCCAGTTACTCAAGTATAACTAAAACTGAAGCTTTGTGCTTTGTCCACTATTTTTGTCTATCTCTGACATATATAATTTAACAGAGTCTACTTCAAGTTTATCCTCTTCATTTTATCTGTGAATCAGATCTCTTGGTGAGATGAAAGAAATTTGTGTCTATTCAATAGTATATCTCCTGCATATAATGTTTAAAAGCTGGCATATGAGTTGTCATTTATCTTATCCACTGTGAACACCACAGAGGATCTAAGAGGGAAACATTATCAATCATATTTATACAGAGTTTTGCTTTGTGATATTGTTATATTTTAGGCAATTGTAAAGACCTCGGCACCTCAGCAATATTATAAAGACCCAGAACACCTCTAAAGTCTTTACAGCTTTTTTGGGAATTGACTTAAAAATATGAGAAATCTACACAGGCATCCTTTTTGACTCTGGAGCAGACAAGTCCAGAGTATGCTCAAGACTACAGTTCCCTGAGAGACTACAGGGGAGGTTAAGTAAAGGCAACGTGGATGAGATCCAGTGTGACAAGATCCAGCAAAGGACAGAGTAAACACGGACATCAGGGTCAAAGCAGAATTAGCAGCTTCACCAAAGTGAGCAGACGACAAGGAAAGGGAAATACTGTACTGGAGAGTCAGGTACAGGGGAAACCTGAACCCAAGGCAAAAATCTCAGTGCAGGGGCGTCCTGCTGAAGGAGCCAAGCCCAATCTTGGTCAGGGAGGTAATACAGGAAGTGTTTCCGTATCTCATTTAGTGTTGTTTTAAGATCCTTTGGGAGTGGAAAACAAACAGGAGATACAACTGGGAACAAGAAATTGGCCATCTTTACCTGGAAATGTAAGAAAAAAGATTAGCAGCAATTTCTATTGACAAAATTCTGAGCCACAGATGGCCATTCTGTAAGTTAGGCTCAAAGTTTACCTGAACTTTTGTGGTTCCTACTGATGAAATAAAAACTTTGGTCCCATCCTAGGAATCATTATGCCTCTTACAACTTTCATCTTGGTTTTCCCTAATAGTGTGTGTGTATGTGTGTGTGTGTGTGTGTGCGAGCATGTGTGCTGTAACTTTACTTGTTAGATAAGTTATCTTCCCCTGCAAACAACTAAAACAAAAATCATTCTCTATTGATTCCTGAAACTTTATTAAGTTTTGACAAGTTTTTTCATTTCCCTAAAGTCCACTTTGTCAATGCAAATGTACTTTGAATGGAAGAATTCTTCTGCCTTCCATCAGAATCTGAGTCTATTCTTATATCTTTCCTTGGAGACTTTAGAGTTGAGACAATCTGAAATGTCAGAATCCTAAAGGGGCCTGGAGACACTGAAAGGGGAGAATGCACAGAGAGAACAGGGGTGCCCATAGATAAGTTTAATTTCAATTGATAATCTAGCACTAGAAACTTAATTTTGTTGTTTCCATCTTCTCATAATACAATTTTTTAAAACAAATCAAAGA
>NW_012153352.1:175820-185696 GCF_000956105.1 Propithecus coquereli | reverse complement strand
TATTCTATATTAATCAATGACTATTAAAATTCATTTTTACTATAGTGCAAAGAAAAGGGAAATTTTTATGTTTTCCCGTTCATACATATATATTAAAGAAGAATCAATAATACCTGTTATAACATTTAGGATTTTGTAACCAGAATTAACCCAGCATTTCCATTTTGGAAAATTTAGCCTATGGATATATTAACATACAAATACATTATCATTTAATGTCCTCATGGGTGTTACAGCCAGAAATTGTAATCAAATTATCGTCTTTTAAAATGGAATGCTTTTAAAAGGATATAATGAGGTAGATCTGTTAACGCAGGATGTGCTAATGTAGAAAAACCTCATGATACATCACTAAATGAGAAATGTAACGTGAAAAGACATATCTACATTGCAATCCCATTTATGTATATAAAAATGACTCAAAAAGATTTTACACATATATGACAGATACATGACTATATGCTGGCATCTACTTATAATATTTCACTGAACAGCTGTGTAGTTAGTAGTGGTTCCCCAAGTTTACACAGGTTGCCTTTGGGGACAGAGTATGGGACTTGATGGTTTCCTGAAAGTTTGTTAGGGTGTTTAAATAAAATTTGTGCCTTAGTTATCAGTTGAGGCCAGTGCAACATATGTAATAGTGTCAGAGTAAGAAAGAACATATTGAATTATAGGTCAGTTTATAGATACAAAAATCCCAAATAAAATTTTGTTTTATTTAATTTTTTTAAATAAAGTTTAACCGCAACTAAAAATGTGCTAAAAATAATATACCATCCCAATTAGGGATTTTAACAGATACAAAAGAATAATGACAAAGGATAGTAATATAATCAATCACATTCATGATCTAAAAGAATATAATTATCTCAGTAGATGCAGAAATAGTAATTGATAACGATTAGCTGCTGTTTATGTTATAAATAAAAACTTCATAAAAATAGTAATTGATGGGAACAGAATTCTTTGTGGCAGCAAAGAATTGAAAACAACCAAGTTATGCATTTATAATGGTCTACTCTGTGGAAGCCAAACACAAGGAACCAAAATGTATAAATAATAAAATAGATAAGCATAAAAGAGACTTATACCATAAGTCTTATATGAAAATAATGCACCATATAAACATCAGAAGTATATGTTTTTTAAGGCTATATACATATTTATATATGTCAGGCAATTAGAAGGGCATAAGGTAAATTTATTAAAGAGGGTCCTGTGGGCAAAAGCAGGATAACGTTGGGAACATGGATTGAAGGAGGCAAAAAGTAGAATAAACAAAATGATGATGATATAATGTCATGAACTGACAAGTGTGATCAAAGAGATTATCTATACTATTCCAGAATAAATAAATAAGGTAAAAAAGTAGCATATAACCTATAACCGGCATACATAACCCGTGAAAGCTTTTTGTTTTTGGACTAGGTGTAGAGTAAGTGGACAAAGTAGAGACATAGCATAGGGACCATGCCCAGAGACCTGACTTTTTGTTCTACTGTTTACCACCTTTGCAACCTCAAGATAACCAAGTAGCTCACTACATCTCAGATTCCTTAATCTGCAAAATGGGACAATCATATTTACCTCCCTGGGTTTTGTGCAGAATCAATGAGATAATACATGACTAGAGAAGAGCATAAATGCCCAGCACACAGTAGGTGTTCTAAAATATATTTGTACTCCTCGCCCCCCACCCACCACCACCAAACAGTCCCTTTATAGTAATAATCTTCCTAGTGGAAGGAATTATTAGGAAAGATCACAACTACTCCTACAAATTGTTTCTCCACTATACTCATTGAATATTTGAGAAAATCTTTCATTCTTCAGGCCTACCTCTAAGTTGCAGAACCTATGATAAAGCTACTTATTTTGCCTAAAAAGACCAATCAAAAAGTGGAAAAAGACAGAAATATTGCATGTGAATAATTACACATTAATTTATTCAGTCTGCATAATCTTGTAAATAAGAATCTATTAGCTCTGTCATAAAAAGAGCCCGATAAATGTCTATATAATTTCACTTTAGTCTTGCAGACTTAGTGAGTGTATTATCATCTATATAGTTTTTATAATTAACAATGGGACTGCTATTTTCTTCCATAATTGGTGCAATTTTTGAGACATTTCCCACTGTTTGACTGATGTACTAAATTATCTATACTTTTTCCCCGCTGTGTCTCCCCAGTCATGACACTCACAATTTATAGAGTTTAGATTTTTCTTGCTGTTGTTTTATATTGCTACTTACTGTTTACTCATAGGGTAAGGAGAAGAAAGTTCTATGTTGAAATGAGCTTCTATATGGATGATTGGCAATGATGCCCTCAAAACAACTGCTTAGTTTTTGGTACCATTCATGGATTCCAACAAGACATACGTAATGCTGCCCAATGTCACAAATGGGTCTTATTTATATGAAATGTTGCCTGTATGAAATAGTTGAAGGAATATTTCATCAGAAGGCAGATCAAGATTTGTAAGTCTTGGGTTATGTTCACGTTCTATGATAGTCTGTATTTATTAACCAATCAGAATATTGCATTCCACTATTGAGACCCTGGTAAGTATCATGGATTTAGCATATGCAGGGTAGAACAGACCACGATTTTATTTTATTTTTTAATCACTACCACAACTTGGTGAACGTTAAGGTTTGACCAGGTTGGATTATGACTGCTACAGCACTTATATGGTACCTAGTGTGCCTTAGAAAACAGAGGTGCTACGCAGAACAGTTGTCATCGATATATTTTCTTTGTCAGTGCCTGACAGGAAAACATGCTACTCAACTAAAGAACTGCAGTGGGAATAATGATCATTCAAGAAGTCTCCAAATTGAGCTATAGGTATTTAATTTAAAAGCACACTGCCTGTTTCGAGAGTCAGTATTTCCTTCTGACAAGAAATATCATCAAAGCATAGTGATGCTAGAAACTTAGGGGTTTTAAAATCATCATTTTCCTTGAAAACCTGGATGAAAACGATATTGAATCTTGCTGTGGAACATCAGGTCCTTTTACAATGTTTTTCTCTGAACAGACAGTTTATTATCATTCTACCTGAGGGCAGGCAAGAAGAATAAAGCCAACAAGCTGTTTTGCTTTGTTAGATCTGATGAGAGACTTGCCAGCTCTCCAGATTTCACTTTTCAATATCAAATGGCACTTTTGGACTACCACCAACCTCAGTTTGTTGTCATTTGGTTGGTGGTTTTTCTTTTCATCCTCTCCCCACTGAGATTTTTACATATGTCCTAATCATAAGGTTGTGAGCACAGATGAAAGTAGCATAGTTTGAAAGGTCTTGAGTGTCTTGCTTTTATAAGTGATGCTTTATTTTTGTATTTGTTTTCTATTCTTCTAATTTTCTTTCAGAGCTTTTCTTTTACCTGATTACTATAGGCAACTGGGTATGAATAAAGTATGAAAAAGTCACACTTGATCAGTAATCCAACACTATTAAGGCTAGAAGGACCCTACATACCTAGTCAAAGTCTTGAATTTTACAAATGAAAAATAAGACACCTATAGAAGGGAAATGACTTATGTAGGCTGCTACAGCTGCTTAGTGGCACATCTATGTCCAGAATTCAGGTGTCTTGCTAAAGAGTATTTGCTAGAACTCTTGCTAAAAGAGTTCTTTTGCCCCCACATCAAACTTCCTTTGTTCTATTCCCAATTTATATAATGGGAGCACATCCTAACAACAAGCTCTTCTCATGGACTTCCCTAACTTGCCGGGTGATGGCTTTAAGTGTTTGACAATGCATATGATGATATAATTTATCCTGTGACTGCACAGATGACATCCTGTGAATACTGCTTGCTTCCTCCACAGAATCATCCCTGAAAGGTTGTAGCCATCCATGAATCCACAGGTTCCATAGTCTTCCTTTGAAATATACCTGAAAATGTCATTCTCACTTTTAAAGACAAATGCCAGATATGATAACACAGTTAAAATCGCTAATTATAACTTCAATGTGATCCTTTTTTTCTCTCACTGCTATGCTGTTTCTCACACGTTCTGATCTATCCATCCTGTTTGCTATTCTAGGTTTGTGTGCTGGAGAGACAAATATTTGATTTCCTTGGATATCAGTGGGCACCTATCCTGGCAAATTTTGTACATATTATTATCGTCATTCTTGGTTTATTTGGAACTATTCAATATAGACCTCGTTACATAACAGGAGTAAGTACCCTTCCTGCCTTTTAAAAAAAATCTTATTGAAACAGAGAAAGATGTGCAAACTACAAATGTCTTGAAAAATTATGTGTATGCCCAGTCTTAAGGATATGTATACTCTCTCTTAAGTACAATGTGTTTATTTTCACAGTTTTAGATTACATCAACAATTAAATTACATCAGTAATTAAAAATGTCAAGTTTTAAAGCACTTGATAATGAATGTAGTCAGATTGTATTTTCATAAATTATACTTTCAGCAAATATTCTCTTATAAGCAGAACTGTGCTCCTATATTTCTAAATGATACAGTCTCTGATTTAACAGATTTTCATGGGAATTTTTTTATCTTTTTAAATAATTATGTTTTATAAATTGAATAATGATAATTTAAAGTCAATACAAGTCAACGTATACTATTGATGTGAAAATATTAATACACATTGGGGCTAATATTTCACATACTTGAAAGCTAGAATATTTTGGAGCATCGTCTCTGTGTTCTCCATAATTCTCTTTTTGGCTCAGAGGAAGTATTTTGCATTCCCACTCAAGTTAAACTTACTTAACATAAAAGTGAAATCCAACTGTGTTGCAGTTGCTATGGGAACCATAACTTGGGTTTTTTTTTTACTTTTGTACGTGCCTCAGATCTCAGCTATCGCTCTTCATTAATGTAGATTTTTTTATAGTTTCATCGTTTTTTTCTATTTCTTCTACTTTTTGACAAAGGAAAAGTCTATAGGCATTTATTTAAAATTATAAAGCAAGTTTGTGGTAAAAGCTCATATATAAGATAGTGCAGTGAAAGCTCTCCCTTGTTCAGCACAAACCAATAGGCCTCCTTAGGTTTTATAAAAGCCTCCTTCTCATAAAATGTGCCCTCCTGTGATCTGTTCTCTCTGTCATCTGGAACCCAGATAAAGCTCATTGGAACTGAGACAGGCGATGTGGTGGCAGCTGGAACCCAAGGATCCACTGTCTGGCTAAGGAGGAGTGAGAAGCCCATGGTCTTCGCCTCCAGGTGTATGCCCAGACCCCAGGGCGAGTCATCTCTGAGGCTAGGTCCCCATCCAAATCTTGTAAAAAGTGGGATGTGTTCTGTTTCAGGATGAAGTTTTCCAGTCCACAAGCTGTGACAGTATTGTGCATTTTCTTCTATGAATTGTAATTTGATCCAGTGTAGGAAGGATATTGCGGTGGTCAGGAATGGGGCCTCTGAAGTCATATACCAGGACTGAAATCTTGGATCTGCCAAATTCTGTGTGACTTTGCACAACTTCACCTCTCTGATCTTTAGTTTTCTTATCTTTTAAATTAAAGTTATAATTATATTAGCTCATAATACTTAATTACTAGCCATTACATGAAAAATTCTTAGTTTATCCATCCTCCCTCAATAGACATTGATGTTCCTTCATTATTTTCCTCTTATAAATAATGCTGCTTTGAATATCATCACATACATATCCCATCTCCATTTCCGATGAAGTTCTTGGGATAAAAATCTAAATGTGAATCAAAATGTTTTAACTGTTTAAAAATAGAGGTTAGTTTTGAAGAGTAATGGGATATTCTGTGAAATATCCTTAGCACAATGCTTGGTGTTTAAAAAGCACTCAATAAATATTAGCTATAATATCTTTTTTCTTGTTATTTTAAGATAATATTAAACTGTGTAGCATAACAATAAGCTGAAAAGAAATTTAAAATAGAGCAAAGTGTTCCAGATATTGGTTGAACTATTGCTGTTCCTTTTATTCCAAGAGACTACAATGCTTAAAAATATTTGGTGGGATTTCTATGTGTCAAACTATAATCTCATCCCTTTGAATAAAAGATATACCCACAAATATTTTGATACACTGCACTTTTTCTGGCATAGGATAAGAGGGTACCAAGACAATACCTTTAAGATTGTTAAAACGTTTGTCTAGCTGAGACTATTGGACACAATTTAAACTCTTTCTGAGGTCTTAACAATGTATCTCAGAGCTACACTCTTGATTTGATCTTGACCGGCAGGCAGCACTCTGAATTTGGTTTTATTCCTTGAGACAGTGTCTTACTTTGAGAATCTTTTGCCAGCTGGAGATGAAGTAATGAGAAACTTCTGTTTTCCAACTCAGCAAGTCCTTGGTTAGAAATGTATTCTCTAAATTCTGCTTGAAAATCTTCCTTTAGCTCATCTCTCTCTTAAGCTATCATGCTGTCTGCGGCTGAAAGATGACAAATAGCACTGTCAAGTGTTTGCTTGGAAAGCCCTTTAGCCAGACTCAAAAGTTCACAGGTGTATTATCTACCTTCCCAGTTATTGCGGGCAATAGCCAAGATAATTGTTTGGAGAATAATCACCATGAGTCTTCTTTTCTCTAGCCCTCAAAAAAAAATTTCCTCACTGCTCTTCCTCTCTCCCCTCAGTCCCCTTGCTGCCCTCCCTGGCCACACTGGCCACCTTATCTCAAAACCAGTACTGTGTGTTTTAGATTTGTGTTATAATATCACTCACCCTCTGGTATCGATCTTTGTTCTAGATATCATTCTGTGTAATTTCTGTGCAACAAACTACAGTTGACCCTTGAACGATGCAAAGGTTGGGTGATGCCAACCCCCATGTAGTCAAAATTCCACACGTAATTTTTTGACTTCCCAAAAATGTAACTATTAATAGCCTACTGTCAACCAGAAGCCTTATCAGTAATGTATATAGTTGATTAACACATATTTTATATGTGACATATGGATTATATAGTGTATTCTTAGAATAAAGTAAGCTAGAGAAAAGAAAATGTTGTTAAGGAAATCCTAAGGAAAGGAAAATATATTTACTGTTCATTAAATGGAAGTAGATCATCATAAAGGTCTGCATCCTTGTTGTCTTCATGTTGAGTAGGCTGAAGAGGAGGATAAAAGAGGTGAGGTTGGTCTTGCTGTCTCAGGAGTGGCAAAAGCAGAAGAAAATTCACATATAGGTGGACTCACGTTTTTCAAACCTGTGTTCTTCAAGGGTCAATTATATTTCTGAATAATTGTACTATGGAATCTAATGGTCATGTTGTCATGATGGTTGAAGGCCAAAAATGGAATCAGGAAAATAGGGAACTTACCATAAAAATGAAATTAAGAATTTCAGTTTGCCTAAAGATGGCAAAAGGATTCATAGTTAAAAGAAATTTAAATGGAATCACAGATAACAGAAATTCTTGTCAATGAAGAATTTGGGGTTAGAAGAAAAATGACTGATTTGGAGCAAGCTGCAACTGACAATAATGTATTACTGCAGTCAAGAAGTTTCCACAGACTCCCTATGCCCTGGAAACTTAAATGTTAACAATGAAAATTATTTTCCTCTCCTCTAAAAATGTAGGTCTTTATGATTTTGATATTTGCTATTTATATTTTTGTATTATAAGACAATTCAGTATAAAAATAAGCGCTTTCATAATTTCATGACTGAAAATTTTTAACATTTTTGCATATTTTCTTCATGTATATACAAATGAAACATGTCTGATTATGCTGTGTATTCAAATGTATCCTATTTTTTATTTAACTATATAACAAACAATTTTAATATTAATATGACTTCCATTATTTAACCCTTTATCTTAATGTTGTGCATTATGCTATCTCCATGTTTTTTCTATTATAAATAACTCCCTATAATCATCTCCATAAAAACTACTCTCATCTTCACCTAAGAGTCATTCTTTAGGATAAATATCTAATCATATGAATCATATGTAATCAAATCATATGAACAATTTTAAGACTCTTAGTATATAATTGACAATCACCTACCCAAAATTATTTTACTGACCTATCCTCCTACCAGTGTACAGCAAAGTCTCTTTTACTGTATTCTTGCTAACTCTGTGTATTATCTGTTTTCATACTTGTTAATTTGATGGGAAAAAATGTCATTTTGTTTGAATTATATTTCTTTAGCGAGTTAGATTTTTTTATATATCCATTTCTCATTTTGATTTCCATTTTGGAGGATTGCCTTTTGAAGTTCTTTGCTCATATTTTCCTCTGGAGTCTTAGCGTTTATCTGAACAATTTATACATATGGATCATTGAATGAAGACATTTACCCTTTAAATAACATAAAGTTTCATTTCGCTATTTATGAGTTTTCTCTTATTAAAATTAAGTCCCTTTCACTTTCTGATATTGTCCATTGCACTTAATATTATAAAATTTAAATAGCATTTTGGAAAAGATGAGGCTTCATTATCCTCAGGTCTAATTTTACTAAAACAGAAGATGTATTCCCTGAAATTGAACCTAAGGACATTTGCTATTTTTGAAGAGTTTCAAATAACTGATGGGACATGTTATTCTATTTAATTGATCCACATCCCCACCAAAAAGTATGCTGAAATTCTCTCAAACACTATGTACAGTAGAAACAAATAAAAGAGAGTATTGGTAATGATTTTTGTTTCTTTCACTAATCTTTTTCATAGTAGAAAAGAAGAAAAGTTTAAAACTGTAAAACAGTTAATTGAAACAAGAACTCATTAGTATACTTTGAGGGCCTCTGGCACTTTGTGGAATATAATATGTTGAAGGAAAATGAAATAAATGACTTCAATTCCAAGCAAAGGGAATCTAAAAGCAGAATCCATACAAAGAAATTATATTGTATAATTCTTGAGACATTAAGTCTCAAAGAAAAGGCCAGATTAGCTCTAGTGGAATAATTCATAAAGAAATATATACAATGGCTCCTATGAAAGCATTACTTCAAGTCATAACTGGAATTGTATTATATAATGCATCTTGATTTGAGCTAAAGACACTGGCAAGCAAAATGTGATTTGGGATAGCCAGTGTTTATGAGTTAATGACACAAAAAAATTCATGGATTGCACTGCTTTACATTGTCTAAAACAATCTGAGGAATGTGTAGATTCCTATCTGCTAAAGGCATAGTGACTTTCGTGATGATATTTCCAAAGAAAATGTTGCTATGTAACATTCAAAAAATTTCTTCCATTTTCTTTTCCATCCCTCCTTCCTTTGTTCCTTCCTTCTGGAAAAACTCAGTCCCTAAACTAGAAATAAATTCAAAATAGCTAAAATTCCATTATTCAAAATTCATAAACACAGAGAAGAGGACAGTATACTAAAATCACAGTAATATTTATCAGAATCGTATTTCTTTTTGCTTACCAATTCCATGACCATTACTCCTGGATATCTTTCTTGACAAATCCTATAGACCTCACATTAACTTGACAAAACTTTTGTCCAGTCTGATATGACTAGGAAATTGTAAGAGGTAGGATGTTGGCTCCTGACTGCCAAACCATGCTCATAACCACCATACTCAACTGTCTCTTAGGAGCACAGTTCAAAAAGCCACAATCTATCTACTAAATGAAAAAAGATTATGTTAAGTTGTGGACAAATTTAAAATTCATCATGACATTTTCAATTTCAAGAATTTAGATTTTAAATTGAGGCTGCCACTCCTACATCATGGATTATGATTTTAGCTCCATATTTAATGGGAAAATGATTTTATGTCTTAAGAATTAAGAACACAAAATCCATATTGATGTATGTTTTATTCTTGTAAGAGACCAATATCACATGTTTCCTTTAATCTCTAGTAAAAGTGAATTAGAATAGTATTTTTTCCTTTTCCTATGGTATTCAGCATTTTCA
>NW_012153352.1:174791-175729 GCF_000956105.1 Propithecus coquereli | reverse complement strand
CTAATATTTCACATACTTGAAAGCTAGAATATTTTGGAGCATCGTCTCTGTGTTCTCCATAATTCTCTTTTTGGCTCAGAGGAAGTATTTTGCATTCCCACTCAAGTTAAACTTACTTAACATAAAAGTGAAATCCAACTGTGTTGCAGTTGCTATGGGAACCATAACTTGGGTTTTTTTTTTACTTTTGTACGTGCCTCAGATCTCAGCTATCGCTCTTCATTAATGTAGATTTTTTTATAGTTTCATCGTTTTTTTCTATTTCTTCTACTTTTTGACAAAGGAAAAGTCTATAGGCATTTATTTAAAATTATAAAGCAAGTTTGTGGTAAAAGCTCATATATAAGATAGTGCAGTGAAAGCTCTCCCTTGTTCAGCACAAACCAATAGGCCTCCTTAGGTTTTATAAAAGCCTCCTTCTCATAAAATGTGCCCTCCTGTGATCTGTTCTCTCTGTCATCTGGAACCCAGATAAAGCTCATTGGAGCTGAGACAGGCGATGTGGTGGCAGCTGGAACCCAAGGATCCACTGTCTGGCTAAGGAGGAGTGAGAAGCCCATGGTCTTCGCCTCCAGGTGTATGCCCAGACCCCAGGGCGAGTCATCTCTGAGGCTAGGTCCCCATCCAAATCTTGTAAAAAGTGGGATGTGTTCTGTTTCAGGATGAAGTTTTCCAGTCCACAAGCTGTGACAGTATTGTGCATTTTCTTCTATGAATTGTAATTTGATCCAGTGTAGGAAGGATATTGCGGTGGTCAGGAATGGGGCCTCTGAAGTCATATACCAGGACTGAAATCTTGGATCTGCCAAATTCTGTGTGACTTTGCACAACTTCACCTCTCTGATCTTTAGTTTTCTTATCTTTTAAATTAAAGTTATAATTATATTAGCTCATAATACTTAATTACTAGCCATTACATGAAAAATTCTTAGTTTATC
>NW_012153352.1:143421-170263 GCF_000956105.1 Propithecus coquereli | reverse complement strand
TAATTGATAAAATAATATGTTTTTCTATATAATTGAAAAAATACTCAAAATATATAGGAAACACAAAAGACCTAGGAAATACCAAAATACATACATATACATACATATTATCATATCTAATGAAGAATTTTTCCATGACATCAGTTTAGACTATAATAACTAATCCTAAAATCAAATGAATAGGAAATATTGGGATTGGTTTTCTGTTTTTTTTAAAACTGAAAAAGCAAGAGATTAAAATAATGTGGTTAAAGCTGATTTGATGAAGTAGGGCTGTGATGGTTAGAAAGAGAAGCCAATATTCATGAGTTTTCTTCCTTCTGTTCTTAGAATAATAAACTATAAAACTGTCATAATATCTCTATGCATTCTTCCAAAATAATGAAGAAAGGAATTAAATACTCCTTTTAGTCCATGTTTTAAAATATTAAATGGTAATTACTGATTATTGCTGAGCACTGAACTTCTGCTCACCAATTGAGGCCACTGTTTTTTTACTCATTTTTTTTAATGTGATACATGTGGTTGTTGATGAGTATTGATTTGTAAGTTGACAAACATCCTTCTCCCCAGTGAACCAAGGTCAGTTTCTGACAAGGTGTCACCTGCATTGACTTCCTTAACTTTGCTTTCTTTAAAGCCAGCATGTCTAAGAAAAGGAGCCCCATGCCATCCTGGGCAAGGAATGGGGGCCACATGGTAACAAGAGAACCAAAAGACAAAGCCAAGAACCATTTTGTAAAATTATTCTGATATAGCAATTTGGGAAATACTAATATATAGACATCTTAGTGGATCTGTAAAAGCAAGGAGTCACATATTCAATTTGTGTGTCGGGGGGAAGCCTTCTCCAAATTTCTGAAATTTACTATTTGCTAATGACCAGCCATGATTTAATTTTTAATTGTTTTTAGAGCTCAGGTCTCCATGGAGAATATCACCAACAGCCAGAAATAGGGAGCACTTCTTACGTTTGTTTTCCTGATCATATGCTCTCCTAAATCTAATAATATTACCTCCCTAAAAATATTTGCACTCCTTCAAGTCACTTCTAGAAAATTATTAATCTATGTTCAAGTAGTCATTTTGCCAGGTTTATTCAATTTTTCTAGGAGAAAAAATATCCAAAAGAAAACTTATTGGAGCTAAAGCATTACAAATGCACACTTTTTGTGTTCAAGACAGAAAATCAATGTAGATTAGAGATGAAGAGACTTGAGATAGTAGTAAATTAACAGTACTTCTAATGACTTAGAGTAGTTGTGAAAATAAGTCTTTTCCCATAAGCCTGGAGGGACAAAAAAAAAAAAAAAAAAAAAAAACATCATTACAAGTTTAATGGATTTAGCCTGTAGTCCTAAAATAAATGTAATAATGCAACATTGTGAATGCAATTTATTCTCAAAAGAATGTGTATCCTTGGGGAAATGTGGGCCATTTATTCTACAAGAAGATAGTTTGTGCCCTCATTCTGGTGTTAGGCTGTGGCTAAAGATTTACAGAATGTGATACATATAATTACATTTGGACAGTCTAAATCCACTTTTTAAATCATCTAATAATTTCTGAAAATGAATTTGGAAGAAAAGATATGTTGTGATATGGATATATGTATTAGTTTCTTTTCTAAAATAAAAGAAAATCAAATTAATCCACGTATATATTTTTTAAAATCAGAAAGTAAAATTGGGCTTATAATAAAATAAAAGTCCCTTCCTTTACACTTCTCTAGGTATTCCTAATCTCTTTACAGCTCTTCTGGAGTTACTTCAGAAGTGTGTGTGTCTGTGTGTGCATGTGTGTGCGTTGCTGATTCTTGATTTTTCAAATTTAGACATTATCTAATAAATACCTTCCTAAAATTATTTGTTTCTTTTTTTTTATTTCAAGATATTAACTAAGGGTGTAGAAGTGGTTTTTGTGACAAGGATATCTTGTATAATGATTAAGTTGAGGCTTTTAGTGTGCCCATCAACAGAACAGTGTTCATTGTACCCAATAGGCAAGTTTTTATCTCCCACCCAACCTCTCACCTTCTTGGTTTCTCATGTCCTCTGTATCACTTTGTGCTCATATTTACCCATCTATTAGCTCCCACTTATTAGTGATAACACATGATATTCCATTTTCCATTATTGAGAGACTTCACTTAGGACAATGGTCTCCAGTTTCTTTCACTTTGCAGCAAATAACGTTATTGCATTCTTTTTTATGGCTGAGAAGTATGCTGTACACACAAACACACACACACACACACACGCATATATATATATATTGCATTTTATTTATCCAATCATGAATTGAAGGACACTTAGGTTGAGTCCAAATCTTTGCAGTTGTGAATTGTGCTGCAGTAAACATTCAGATGCAGGTGTCTTTTTGATGAAATGACTTCATTTCCTTTTGGTAGATACCAAGTAGTGTGATTGCTGAATCGAATGATAGGTCTACATTTATTACTTTAAGAAATCTTCACAGAGTCTGTACTAATTTTCAGTCACACCAACAGTGTATAAGCATTCCTTTCTCTCTGCATCCATGCAAGCATCTATTGTTTTTTGGTTTTTCAGTAATGGCCATTCTGATAGGGGTAAGGTGTTAGAATGTTGTAGTTTTAATTTGCATTTTCCTGATGATTAAGAATGTTAAGCATTTTTTCATATGTTTGTTGGTCATTTGTGTATCTTCTTTCAAAAAATTTTTGTTCATGTCTTTCGCCCACTTTTTGATGGGGTTGTTTGTTTTTTTCTTGCAGATTTCTTTGAATTCTTTGCAGATTCTGGATATCACTCCTTTGTCGGATATATAGTTTGTGAATATTTTCTCCCCTTCTGTAGGTTGTCTCTTCACTCCATTGATTATTTACATTGCTGTGCAGAAGCTTTTTAATTTAATTAAGTCCCATTTACTTATTTTTGTTGTTGCTATATTTGTCTTTAGGGTCTTCATGATAAATTATTTGCCTAGGCCATTGTCTAAAAGAGTTTTCCCTACATTTTCTTCTAGAATTTTTAGGATTTCATGCCTTACATTTAAGTCTTTGATCCATCTTCAATTAATTTTTGTATATGGCAAGAGATCAGGATACTGTTTCATTCTTCTGCATGTGGCTATCCAGTTATCCCAGTACCATTTACTGAATAGAGCTTCCTTTCCCAATGTGTGTTGTCAGGTTTGTCTAAGATCAGTTGGATGTAGGTAGATGGTTTTATTTCTGAGTTCTCTATTCTGTTCCATTGGTCTATGTCTCTGCTTTTATACCAGTACCATGCTCTTTTGGTTACTATAGCTTTGTAATATAATTTAAAGTCAGGTAATGTGATGTCTCCATATATTTGTTGTTTTTACTTAAGATTGCTATGCCTCTTCAGGCCCCTTTTGGTTCCAAATGAATTTTAGGATTAAATGTTTTAGATCTGTGAAATATGATGCTGGCATTTTGATGGGGATTATGCTGAATCTGTAATTCACTTTGGGAGCTATGGAAATTTTAATAATGTTGATTCTACCAGTCCATGAGCAGGATATGTTTTTCCGTTTGTATGTGTCATCTGCAATTTCTTTCATCAGTGTTTTGTATTAATAGTTCTCCTTGTAGAGATCATTAACTTCCTTTGTTAAGTATATTCCTAGGTAGTTTATTTTCTTTGTAGCTATTGTGAGTGGTACTGAGTCTTTGATTTAATTCTCCAATTGACTGTTACTAGTATATAGAAATGCTACTGATTTCCGTACCTTGATTTTGTAACCAGCAACTTTGATGAAATTATTTATCAATTGTAGAATTCTTTTGGTGGAGTCTTTGGGGGTTCTAGGTACAGATCATATCATCAGCAAACAAAGATAATTGGATCTCCTCTTTCCTGATTTGGATGCTCTATATTTCTTTCTCTTGCCTGATTGTTCAGACTATCACTTCAAATACTATTTTGATGGAAGTTGTGAAAGTGGGCACCATTGTCTTGTTCCATTTCTTAGGGAGGAATGCTTTCAACCTTGCCCCATTCACTATGATGTTGAGTTTGTTATATATGACTTATAATTTTGAGGTGCATTCCTTCTATGCCTAGTTTGTTGATTGTTTTTATGAAAGGGTGCTGAATTTTATCTAATGCTTTTTCTGCATCTACTGAGATGATCATGTGGTCTTTGTTTTTGTTTCTGCTTATGTGGTGTATCATGTTTATTGATTTTCATATGTTAAACTATTCTTGCATCCCTGGGATGAAACCCAGTTGATTATGGTGGATTATCTTTTTGATATGCTGTCAAACTCGGTTTGCTAGTATTTTATTGAGGATTTTTGCTTATATGTTCATAAGAGATACTGGTCGATAGTTTTCTTTTTTTGTTGTGTCCTTTACTAGACTTGGTATTAGCAAGATACTAGCTTCACAGGATGAATTAGGGAGGATTCTCTCCTTCTCGATGTTGTGGAATAGTTTCTGTAGGATAGATACCACTTCTTTGTAGGTCTGGTAGATTTTGGTTGTGAATTCGTGTGGTCTGGGCTTTTTCTTTTCTTGGGAGATTTTTCATTACTACTTCAATCTCACTGCTCATTATTGTTCTGTTCAGGGTTTTTATTTCTTCCTGATTCAAGCTTGGAAGGTTATGTGTTTCCAACAATTTATCTGTTTCCTGTAGGTTTTCTAGTTTGTTGGCATAGAGGTTTTTGGAGTAGTCATTGGTGATATTTTGTGTTTCTGTGGTATCAGTTGTAATGTCTCCTTTTTAATTTCAGATTGAGGTTATTTGAGTCATTTCTCTGTCATTTCTGATTAATGTAGCTAGTAGTCTATCTATTTTGTTTATCTTTTCAAAGAACTAGGCCTTTATTTCATTTATATTTTGTATTTTTGTTTGTGTGTTTGTTTTTGGTTTCCATCTCATTTAGTTCTTCTCTGAGCTTTGTTATTTCTTTTCTTCTGCTGGTTTTGGGGTTTGGTTTGTTCTTCTTTTTCTAGTTCCTTGAGATATAACATGAGATTGTTAATTTGTGATCTTTCTATCTTTTTGATGTAAGCTTTAAGGCTATGAACTTTCTCCTTAGGGCTTCTTTTGCTATATCTCATAGATTTTGAAAGCTTGTGTTTCGTTCGTCCTTTAGTTTGAGGAATGTTTGATTTTCACCTTAATTTGACGATTGACCCAAGGGTTATTGAGAGCAACTTATTTAATTTCCATGACTTTGTGTAAATTTGATTGTTTCTCTTGAAATTGATTTCTAGTTTTAGTCCACTTTAGTCTGATTTTTATTTTTTTTGAATTTGCTGAGACTCGTTCAGTGCCCTAAGGTATGATCAATCCTGGAGAATGTCCCTTGTGCTTATGAGAAAAAAAATATATGTTCATTAGTTTTGGAGTAGAATATTCTATAAATGTCTATTAGTTCCATTTGTTCTAGAGTCCTGTTTAAATCAGTGCTTATATATTCATTTTCTGTTTCAGTGATCTGTCTAGTTCTATCAGTTGAATGTTGAAGTACCTGACTGTTAAGATGCTACTGTTTATTTCTTTGCTTAGATTTAGAAGAATTTGCTTTATGAATATGGGATCTCCTGTGTTAGGTGTATATATGTTTAGGATTGTTGTCTTTTTTGTGGAAATATTCCCTTTACCATTATATAATGACCATCTTTGTCGTTTTACCAGTGTTAATTTATGCTTTTTATCTTATATGGGAATGGCTACACTTGCTCATTCTTGCTTTCCATTTGTGAGGAAATTGTTTCCCATCCCATTGTCTTGGGTCTACGTGGGTTCTTGTGTTCTAAATGTATTTCTTAGAGACTATTGGGTTGTGTTTCTTCATTCACTCAGACAGTCTATGTCTTTTCAGATCATTCGCATTCAGTGTTAGTATTGGTATGTGGGATACCATTCTGTTCAACACGTTAGATGATACCTTATTGTTTTGTTTTTCCTCTTGTACTACTGTTTCATAATAAATGTGACCTATAATTTTTGGATATTTGTACACTGGTTGGTATCTATTGCGCCGTTCCATGTATAATGCAGGTTTAAGCGTTTCCTGTAGGACAGTTTTAAGCAAATTCCCTTAGTTTTTGCTTGTTTTTGACTTTATTTCTCCTTCATTTATGAAACTTAGTTTAGCAGAATACTAAATTACTGGCTAGAAGTCATTCTGGTTGAGGAGACTAAAGATAGGACACCATTTCTTTCTGGCTTGTAAGGTCTCTCTTGAGAAATCTGTTGTTAATTTGATGGGCTTTCCTTTGTAAGTTATTTGATATTCTTGCCTCATGGCTCATAAGAGTTCCTCCTTCGTATTGACTTTGGCCAGTCTGATGACTATATTCCTTGGTGATTCTCTTATTGCAATGAATCTTCCCGATATTCACTGAGATTCTCGTATCTAGAAGTCTAAATCTCTAGCAAGGCTGAAAAAGTTTTTGGCAATAGGTATTCCAGGCCTAGTGCTTTTTCTTCTTCACCCTCAGAGAGGCCTATGATTCTTATATTTGGCTATTTTACATAATCCCATATTTCTTGTAGACTTTGTTCATTCCTCTTGATTCTTTGTTCTATATTTCTGACTGTTCATTTGAAAGAGTGGTCTTCAAGCTCTGAAATTCTTACTTCTGCTGGGTCTAGTCTATTCTTAAAGTTTTCCACTGTGTTTTATATTTCCTTAAATGAATTTTTCATTTCCAGAAGTTCAGTTTTTTTTTTTAAATATGTCTATCTCTTTAGCAAATTTTTTATTGATTTCTTGAATTGTTTTTCAGGTTTCTTTGACATCATTTTCCATTTTCTCTTGGATTTCATTGAGCTTCCTTATAATCCATATTTGGAATTCTTTATCTGCCATTTCAGTATTTTCATTTTACTTGAGATCCATGATTACAGGGCTGATGTACTCCTTTGGGAATATCCTTTCTCTCTGTTTTTTCATACTTCTGGAGTTCTTGTGCTGATTTCTTCTCATCTGGGGCAGCTTTCACTTTTAGATTTGGATGTTTTTGTTGTTTAGATAGGGCTTCCCTCCCCGCCCCCAACTCTTAGGGGCATGTCTATATCATAAGTTGGTTAAGTACCTTTGGTTTTGCTTGTGGGTGTTTTGATGGGGGTCTAGATTCTAGATGGATACCTTGGTTATAGATATTCTTAGTGTGGTGGTTTTCTTACTTTCTGGGTATTTGTATGCTATAGCAATTGTACACTATGTGTATGGGAGAATTTCCTATCTCTTGTTAATGAGGGAAGATGGAGGTCTTTGAAATCCTTTCTGTTTCCCTAGCTCTGTGGTCTTCTTAACAGTGTGAATTATATTGGGATGCCCAGTTTAATCTCTGAGACAGTAGATGTTGCTTGTTTGTAAGAGTCAGCCATACTCTATATGTTTAAAATCAGGAAATTCTATAAATGGGCTGTGCAAGTTGTCTTCCCTGCCAGTAGATGGTGCTTGCTGGAAAGTGCCAGCTGTAGCTGTGTTTTCTGGGACCTGTGACTGGCTCTAGTCCATCAGGAGAAGTGCTCAGATGCCCAGGTGGTAGACAGACAGGTCCATGTAGCTCCCAAGGCATTCCTTATTCTCCACTACAGCAGGAGAGGGTGTAGGAATGAGGCTGGGTCAGGCTGGGTCAGATGAACCTGCCTTCTGGCTCCACACAGGTGGGCACAAGGGCTATCTCAGGAGAGGCTGAGGATAAGCTCCTTGCAGCCTGGAGAAATCCATCACAGACAGGCTGAAGCTGCTGGTCCAAGCCAGAAAGTCTACTTGTGGGGAAGGAGTCCAAATCTTTTTGATCTAATTTATTTTTGAATTATACTTTGTTTTTACGTTTTTTCTCCTGAAGTTTCTGATTGCCTTCTTTTTTCTTCTCAGAGAAAAAACAGGCCTCATTTAAAAATGTATTTTAAATGTATTTTCATTTCTTACATATTCTATCTATTGCTTGATATTCATTTGGTTTTTATTTTCAAAACCCATTATTTTACTGGTTGAGTTTGGACAGTTCCCTTTATTCTTGACCATGAATTTTTGTAGTTTTTTGTTTTTAATGTTATGCTCTTCTTCCCTGAAGATTTCTCTCTTAACACTCTGTCAGTTAGCTGCCGTATAAATTGTTTACTCTCTAAGCCTATTATACATCTATATTCCCTTCTCTGTTTTCCTGCATTAGATTCATGCTTTCTTAGATCCCCTCTATCTTCTTCTTGATATTCTTTAAACAACTTCCTGCAGAAGCTGGTTTGTAAGGTAAATTTTCTGAATTTCTACATGACAGAAAATGACTTTATTTCACCTTTACCAGTGAATACTAGTTTGGCTAGATGCAGAATCAGAGTTGAAAATTATTTTTCTTTAGAACACCAAAGTCATTGATTGCACTCTAGGAAGCAATGCTACTGATGGGAAGTCTGATATTAATCTGTAAATAACCTTAAAAGAAGTGCTTGAAATATTTATTTTATTCTTATTGCTTTGGCATTTCAAAATGAGGAGTGTAACTGTGGACTTGTTTTAAAATTTTGTATGTCTTTCTGATTTGAAGAGTTATGGAAGCCTTTGTTGGGTCTCAGAAAATGGTACACTGAAGTATAGCCATTTTGAAGGAAAGAAGCAGCCTCAGGATCTCTTTGACCTTCCCCATCCCCTGTTCTCTCAATCTCCTTTCTTTCCTAAAGCACCAGGAGGGCCTGTCTCTAAAGTTCCCTTATCCGACTGAGGGCAGTTCTTCCAAAAGAAATGCAATTGTCTTGAACCCACTCCCTAGGAATCTCATTAGATATCCAAGGAAAATGAATCACCAAAGAGGAGATTAAAAGCCATCATCACACCTAGACCGCCTATTGCCTATTTTTCTGGAGTCTTCTTTTATTACCTGGGAGACTTTATTTGCATAATAAGACAACCCTTGTTCACTATGCGGTACCTCCTTTTTTCCCTCCCTTAACTTATTGCTACCTCCCCCCAAAGCCTCAAGCCCTTATTCCTTTATGCTATAAAAACTTTCACCATCTGGCCCTTCCTTTGTGTTTCATATTTTGTGTGACTATCATGTGGTTCAATAATTTGCATGCCTTTTCTCCTGTTAATCTATCTAGTATCAATTTATTTCAGCAGACTCAGTTATCAAACATTCAGAGGGAAAGTGTGAACTTCCCAATACCTTCAACTCTCAAATTTGCCTGTATCATTGTGATGATTCTCTATGCTTTTGAACATTTGTCTTCGTTATCCCTGGGTAATTTCATTTGATAGTTATTATATATTATAGCTTTTTATTTACTCATTAAAAGTCTCCTTGTTTTACCCAGAGAAATAAATGCTTGACTGCGTCTAAAAGTGGTAAAGGGTTATTCCTGTTTTATAGCCCACTTTTCACATTTACCTTTGGTCACCTGTTCCTTACCCATGTCTCCAGAGTATACATAATTTTGCCTACCAATTCAGCTTCCTTTGTGTTTCTTGCTCCCTGATACATATTATACTGTAAGAACGGATCCATTCTGCCTGTTAATCAATATTTATCTCTCTGGTCTTACTATTCTAGAAATTGGCTAAAATCTCTCTGCTTCTGTTTTTCTTCTAACAATTGTAGGACTGTGAATGCTCCGTGCCCAGTTTGTCTCTTTGAACCAAAAGTGTGAAAATATCTATTAAATTGCATTAAGCATATTTACTTCGGAATCATTTCCTCTTTATCAATGAGACTTGAGCAAATGACATTGCTATGCTAAAGTGTGGAATTATAGTGGTTTTAAAAAGCCATTAATTAGTCACTTATTATATGGTAAGCACTATGCTATGCATAGGGTATGCCATCATAACAAAGCTTGCAGATGTTTACATTCTAACAGAGGAACAAAGAAATATGTAACCAAATAAGTGTAATACATTCATAGGGACTATGGTAGAAGTATGTATAGGATACAAGAAGGTACCCAGAATAGATTAGGTAGGTTAGTCAACCTCAGTGGCAGGAAGCTTTAGGATGTGCTTCATGAAGAATATAACAAATAAGTTGAGATTTAGAGATGAGTAGTACATCACCAGGAAGATAGGAAGAGGGTGAAATTCTAGGCAAAGGTAAAAACAAAAGCAAAAAGCACTGGGATGTTTAAAAAATAGTTGTATTTTTATTAATTTACATGAGATTGACATGGTCTCTAGAAAGGGGCCAGTTGAAAGATAAGACTATATATGTAGACAGGGACCAGAATGGGAAAAAACTACTTCATGCTAAATTGTTTATATAGGGCATTATTTCAACAATTAAAGGGCTTTACATAGACAATGATTCTTAGCTACTAGCGTCATAGGGGGAAGGAGAGATGAAAAGACAGTTATGTTTGTAATAGATATTTAGAAGAGACCAGCTAATGGCGGAGCTATTCACCAAGGCAAGGATTAAAGCAGGAGGAACTATTGAGGGAAATGTTCTAAGTTTACTTTTGAACTTATGTATCTAGTCATATAGGTGAGACCAAATAGGGCTGTGTCTGGGACCCATTATAGACTGTTTCCTAATAACTTGATACCATGTTTAGGTAAAGATGGAAATATTCTCTTATATGTAGATGACATGATTCTATCATCATAAACTAAAAGTGTCTTTACCGAATGTTGTTATTAGATACCTCGCATGTCAAGCAATTAGTACCGAAAATATAATAATAGTGTTCTCTTCTTCTACAATCACAATGTTTGGGCGAGAAGCTTCCGAGATTTTATTAGCCTATATTAGGTTACTCCATACACATAGTTATCTAATATAATTACTTAGATGTGCATTTTGCAATGAGTTATTTTATAAGGTGCATAGGCAGAGTTATGGCATTCTGATTTTTTATGACTAAACAAGGAGTTTGAGGTGTGCACCCTCCCAGAATTTGTGGGACATTGATTGTCATTTGTTGATGGGTGAGAGCAAACCCAATATTTTTTCTAGAAAACAATCGTGATCCTGCCATTGTAGTACATTATACTGTCTGTGTGCAAAGATGAATGGTTTTTTTGTTAGTCACACATCTTGTCTGACTCCCTAGCTCACAGTATAATTGCAACTACCGGTGGACTGCCCATGAAAGCAATGAGTCTCCGTTGCTCTCGTAACTCTTATGAGAGATGATCTGCATTCCTAGCACTATTTAATAAAACTTCAAAATTACTGCTACTTGTTACTTGTCAGAAGTTCAGTTAAGAAAGATGATATTTATATAGAATTGGTTAAAGCATAAGTGGTCCATATATTCTGCCAGACCTACCTTATCCTACAACCAACCTTAGATAGACTTTCATGTCTGTTCTGTGTCAGTATTGTGCTTACAGGTTTTTTTTATTTCTCCTGAAATGCATTTTAGCAATGGCATTAAGCTACATTGAGTGATTTTATAAGAAACAGACTTATGACATATATTTATTTATTATGAAGATTTTGGTGATAGCAACTGCCAAAGTGCCTTGTGCTGAGTGATTTGGCTCCCCACAAGGAGAGCGCACTCCCAGATAAGCCTGCCTTGATCAGCCACCACCACAGCTCAAAAAGGAGCATGATCACACTACGGTGGCCCCAGCTTGTAGACGAAGGTGGAGGTGTGCCCACCCCCCTCAACTCGAGAGCAGTGCGGGAAGTCTACGGCCCCTTCCCGGAACCCTACCAGCTGCTAGAATTTTCTGTTCCAAGTGACCTGCTTTCAGTTCCTGTTTCCACCCCTGGCCACAGGGCAACCCTGTGATCTTCCTGTCCACAGGCATTTGGTGCGATTACCTGCTGACGGTGCAGGCAATGGGGTGGGGAGGCATAGGGGAGAGATCCCGGTTCCAGGGTCCGGGGGCAAGTGAGAGCTCATGCCCGTCGGTAGGGTGTGGAGGAGCACAAGAGAGCAGGGTTCCGTGGGTGAGACCTCTCCCACCTCCCCCAGAGAACGGTCATATTGGAGCTTGCTGTGCCACTGTGGCTCAATTTGCCTAAGTATTTCTTCCCATGGCAACTAAATGCCTCAGGTGCCATAAGATGAATTGGAGCCCCCACCCCCACTCACTTTAATAGAGAATACAGCTTGAACCAAGAGTTTCTTGAGCTGCCACTTTCCCCTAGTGGAAGCATCGCTCTAGCATAGACTTCTGGGGATAGAGAGGCCCAGCCTCCTCGCCCCGGGGTCTAGTGGCAGAAAAGGAGTGCACAAGTGACACATGGAAACATATGCCGGAGGGCCAGACACACAAACTACGGGGAAGCTCGAGAGCCCGCCTTGGACAGAAAGGACAAACAAGTGGACCCATCAGAGGGGAAAGTGCCCGGTTTGTGGACAGGGACAGAAGAACTCGACTACAGACCTCAGCAATTGCCCGACTAGGCCCCTCCCATTAGGAGCAGCCCTCCAAGCTTGGAGAGATAGCCTGAACTCCATATCAGCAGCTCCCCCTAGCGGCCAGATAAACAACTTCTGAGCACCATAGAGGCTCACACACACAGGTTCTGGCACCCCAGCTATGATCAATCTTGCTCCTCCCCACACCTCAGGGTGGAGCAGGGTCCAAGCAACTCCTAGAAGCTACAAGGCCCCTCCCAAAGCTTGAGGCATTCGTATACCCTACCTGAGGGACCAGAGCTTTCCACGGGCACGATAGATTACCTCAGTAACTGACTCCTCCTTACAAACTACAATCAGTGACAGTGGGACCAACCCAATAGCTAAACATAATGCCTTCCATCTGAAGCTATTAGGAAGCAGTGGATTCACGCCCACCAGTACAATCCACCAGCTTGGAGCTTAAGCTAGGGGACCAAACTCACTACACTTCATTGGGAAGAGGTGAAGACAACAGGTGAGAGGTAACCCAATAGGTTCATCAAACTTGCTAAAATGCCCCTAAGGCAATTCAGGACCAGCGCTTCTCTCCCAAGCACCATCAGAGAATGATCCTTGGGGACTTGAAGACAGGGCCATAAGCCAGCCCTAACACCCCCGGGTCTTGACCAAGAGACAGATGAGAAAGAATCAGTGAAAGAACTCAAGAAACATGAAAAATCAGAGTGAAAAATCACCCCCAAAAGAAATCATTAGCTCCTCAGCAGTGATATCAACTTAAAGGAAATGGTTAAAATGACAGATGAAGAATTTCAAATATGGATTGTAAGAAAGCACACTGAAATTCAAGAGAAAGTAGTTGGGTTTCTACCCAACACAAAGAAGCCATAAAAACAATGCAGGGGATTAAGGAAAAATTCTCTAAAGAAATTGAAGTATTACGGAGAAATCAAACAGAAATCCTGGAAATGAAAGATGCATTCAAGGAATTACAAAACACAGTAGAAACCCTTAAGAATAGGTTGAATTATGCAGAAGAAAGAATCTCCAAGCTTGGATAACATCTATGAGCTAAACAAATCAGTCAAAGGAAAAGAACACAAACAGGAAAAATAAACAAAGTAGACAAGAAATGTGGGATTGTGTAAAGAGGCCAAACAAAAGATCATAGGCATCCCTGAGGGCAAAGAGGAAAATACACAAGGGCATGCAAATCTATTCAAAGGAATAATTGAGGAAAAATTCCTTGGCCTAGCCAGATATCTAGATATCCAGGTACAAGAAGTACACAGGACTCCTGGGAGATTCGATGTGAAAAGACATGTCATGTCACATAGTTATTAGGCTGGCCAAAGTAAACACGAAAGATGCACTCCTTCAAGCAGTAAGGTGAAACAGCAGATAACCTACAAAGAAAAACCTATCAGACTAACTGCAGATTTCTCAACTGAAACCTTATAAGCCAGAAGGGACTGGGGACCCATCCTCAATCTTCTAAAACAGAATAATGGCTAGCCTAGAATTCTTTATCCTGCAAAATGAAGCATCTCATATGAGAGAGAAATAAAGACTTTCCCATACAAGCAATATACTCTCTATACTATTTATTTTAAAATAAATCTTTCTTTGAAACAATATCACAGAATGCTCTAACATTGACCCTTCAAAGATTTTATGAATAGTTGTAGTTGCAGGATGCTTTTTGATTACCCAGCTATCTCCTTCATGAAATAGTTGTCATTTTCTTGGTCATCACTGTGTTGTATTTGTAGACGTCTTGTCAGTGATCTTTGGAAATGTGGACTCATCTGGGAACTCTATGCACAAGAACATGTTATCTATGCTTCACAGTTAAACCTCTGTTTGCTTAGACCTGTCATTTTCTGAAACACAATGGAATCAATATTCACTTTCTGTTTTTTTTTTCTTTTAAAGATACCACTTATGTTCAAGAAATTTTGTAAAAGAAATGTTTTACTGCAAGTATTAAACTCATTTTATCTAGAATTTATTTTATAGGTGCATCATGCAGTGAAAATTTGCTATGTGTGTGCATGAAGATGTCCCTTGGTAGTGAAGCTACAATTTTCTAAATAATTCCACTTCAAAGTATAGTAAAATTGGGATTATGAGACATCTTATTTTAATTCTCTTGTCATTTTTTTTGTTGTTGTTTATTTGTTTGTTTGTTTTTATTTCAGGGTATTATGAGGGTACAAACATTAAGGTTACACTTTATGTCTTTGCCTCACCCAAGCAAGGGTTAGAGGCATGTCCTTCCCCCCTACAATGCTCCCTATGTCCTTTTAGTTGCGGGTTTACCCCCCATCCCCCTAATCCCTGGAGAGTATTACTGCCATGTGAGCCCCCTAGTATTCATCAGTTAGTACCAATTTGATGGTGAGTACACGTGGAGCCCATTCTTCCAATCTTGTGGTGCCTCACTTTGGATAATGAGCTTAAGTTTAATCCAAGAAAGTATAAGAGGTTCTAGATCACCGTCATTTCTTATGATTGGGTAATATTCCATTGTATACATATACCAAATTTTAATAATCCACTCATAGATTGACAGGCACTTGGATTGTTTCCACATCCTTGCAATAGTGAATTGTGCTGCCATAAACATTCGAGTGCAGATGTCTTTATCATAGAATGTTTTGTGCTCTTTTGGGTAGATGCCTAATAGTGCTATTGCTGGATCGAATGGTACTTCTATTTTTAGCTCTTTGAGGTATTTCCAAATTCTTTTCCACAGAGGTTGCACTAATTTGCAGTCCCACCAGCAATGTAAGAGTGTTCCTGTCTCTCCACATCCTCGCCAGCATTTGTTGTTTTGGGATTTTTTGACAGAAGCCAATCTCACTGGGGTTAGGTGATATCTCATTGTGGTTTTGATTTGCATTTCTCTAATGATTAGAGATGTTGAGCATTTTTTTATATGTTTGCTGGCCATTATTCTGTCTTCTTTTGAAAAGTTTCTGTTCATTTCGTTTGCCCATTTGTTGATGGGGTTGTTTGATTTTTTCTTCTTGATTTTTTTGAGTTCTAGATAGATTCTGGTTATCAGCCCTTTATCAGATGTGTAGAGAGCAAATATTTTTTCCCATTCCGTGGGCTGTCTATTCGCTCTAATGATAGTTTCCTTGGCAGTGCAGAAGCTTTTTAATTTGATCAGATCCCATTTATTTATTTTTGTTGTTGCGGTGATTGCTTTGGGATTCTTCTTCAAGAATTCCTTGCCTAGGCCGACGTCTGAAAGGGTCTTCCCAGCATCTTCTTTTAGAATTCTTAAGGTTTCATGCCTCAGGTTTAAGTCTATTATCCATCTTGAATTGATTTTTGTGAGAGGTGAGAGGTGGGGATCCCGTTGTTTTGAAATGTTAGTGTTTGACAGAGGGGTTCAATGCTTACATTTGCATTTAAAGTTACACTTTCAGAATAGTTTGCATCTAAAAATTTATAATGGGGTAAAATTATAATCTGGCATAATTGCCATTTCATCTTCTTCTAACACCTTTGTTTCTTCTTACTTATCCTTGTTCTCTTCTTCTTCTCATTATTATTATTATTATTATTATTTTATTCTTCTTATTTTAATGCAGGAAATTCAATGAAAGGCATGGGAAAATGTGTGGACATGTTGAGGGGTCTGTAGCATGGTACTGTCTAGATGACGATTTGGTTAAACTAAGACAAGCTTAGTCCCATAGCTATGGATCAATCTAGAACAATGACTCAGAACTGCTTTTATTAGTGCTCATTTACATCAACGCAGAATAAATGCTAACACTGCCTACTGTGAGAAAGAGACTCACTGATAAGGAAGGAGGTCAAAAAACATATCAGCCAATTTTAACAAGACTAATTTTATTCAAGGAGAAATTATCATCATTTGTAATCTTTGTTATGCCCATTACTGTTGATTCGTTAGGGTTGAAAGTGAGTGAATTTCATTCAGTAAACCAGATAGAACACTTACTTTTAAATATCTGATACTAAAACCTATTCCCAGGGCATGATATCAGTAAATATTTTCTGAACTAAAAATATACATAATAAACTTGGAATCGTTCTCAAAAATTGTATTCCTTTCCTTCCAAAGTCAATTTCTCATTTTGAACTCACCTTCACTGTTCTTCATAAACTACTAAAAATAAATGAGACCTCAGGGAACATTTGTCAATTTATCAGTCTGGTGATGGCTGCTCCCCTGTAACCATGCCTACACTTTCAGGATCAATTACTTTACGCCACCTCATCTTCAGTATACATCATTGTTTATATGTAAAGAATAGCATAATTTTAAAAAATTATAAACTTTAAAAATTTTAGCTTTTCTATTTTATTTAGACAGCATATCTTTCCCCCCAAATTGCATTCTCTTTCACATTGATCACCTTGGATGCAAATATATTTATGGTTAAACCTCCACTCAGTTTTCACTTCTTCTTGTATTATCAGAGAATAATGAATGCAATTTTTTAGAGCTAGTTTGCTTTGAGTCATAATAAGATATGTATAGGATAAAAGTATAATTTGAGCTTTATAAAGCAAAAAATGATAACCTAAATGGAGTTGCTGGGACAAAAAGTCCTCAGTTATCTTTTCTTTTAAAGTATCTTTGATAATCTTATTTGATAGTTATGGAAATCATTTTGCATAACTGATTCTAATTTTTTTTTTTTTGAGACATAATCTCACTCTGTTGCCCTGGCTAGAGTGAGTGCCGTGGCATTAGCCTAGCTCACAGCAACCTCAAACTCCTGGGCTCAAGCGATCCTACTGCCTCAGCCTCCCGAGTAGATGGGACTACAGGCATGCACCACCATGCCCGGCTAATTTTTTCTATATATTTTTAGTTGTCCAGATAATTTCTTACTATTTTTTTAAGTAGAGACAGGGTCTCGCTCTTGCTCAGGCTGGTCTCGAACTCCTGAGCTCAAATAATTCGCCCGCCTCGGCCTCCCAGAGTGCTAGGATTACAGGCGTGAGCCACCGCGCCCAGCCTGATTCTAATGTTTTTGTCATTTGACCATTTTATGTAGCTAGGTACATACAAATAAATGCCCAAGTATGAATTATTTGTGTTATAAATTGGTTTCCAGGAATGTTTAAAAGTTCAGATATTTTCTTGAAACATGCAAGAATTTCATAAAATCAGTAATGCAAAAATTAAATGATTAAATATTGCTTTGAAAATCAGTGACATTGAAGTTGGAGAAAGGTATACAAAATAATGACAATATTCTACAAAGATAAAAGAAAATAAAGACTCTAGATCCAAAGGATCACACCAAAATACCTATTTTTTTGGTATGGTTTTAAATGTGATATGTGAAAAAAATCTTAGAGCAATGAAGAAATTTTTAAATTAATTTTGACTTTCACACAAATATTAGGAGCAATTAAAATCATGAAAATAAAAATTGTTTAGGAGAAAAGCATTGAATTAAGATCCAGGACCCTTTTTGGGCTTATAGGTGTGCCACCTGCTTTAGCATCATATATCATACACAAAGACACAAAAAAGAGTAGTCTGTATTTAGGCACAAAGTCCTTCACCGTATGCTTTGTATTAGATCAACACTGAGACAACTTCTCTCTGTCTCTCTCACAAATGCTACACAAGTTTTTACTAGACAATGATTAAAATCAGAAAATGATGACAAAAATTATCATAATACCCAATATGTGATAATATTCAATATTATGGAAACTTTTGTACATATAGTTGACCCTTGAACAATGCAGAGGTCAGAAGCACTGCCTTAATCACACAGTCAAAACTACACATATAACTTTAGACTCCCTGAAATCTTAACTACGAATAGCCTACTGTTGACTGGAAGCCTTACTGATAACATAAACAGTCGATTAACAAATATTTTATGTGTTATATGTATTGTATACTATATTCTTATAATAAGCCATAGAAAAGAAAATATTATTTAAAAGTCATAAGGAAGAGAAATGTATTTACTATTAAATGAAAATGAATCATCATAAAGGTCTTCATCCTTATCTTTGCGTTGAGTAGTCTGAGGAGGAGAAGGAAGAGGAGAAAGATTGGTCTTGCTATTTCAGGGGTGGCAGATGCAGAAGAGGTAGAGGAGGTGGAAAAGGAGGAACAAGAGGCAGGCACACTAGGTATAACTTTTATGGAAAACAATCTGTTTATAAGTGAACCCATGCAATTTCAAACCCATGTCGTTCAAGGGTCAACTGTATATATCTTCATCTTAAGGTTCAGCTTCATTGGTATCAACTTTTGTATATGAATCTTCATATTCAGCATGGTCATGCAAGGTAGATTTTAAAAATTTGTGGAAGATAACTGATGCTTAATGAAACTAAATACAATTCTCAAGTTGCTATTATATTATAAAGAAGCTTTGGATTGGTGATAAGTCTATCTGGCTTCGAAGTTCTTATCTCTTCTTCTTAATTATATGGCCACTCCAATGAATGAGAGAGCACATGACAGTGAATTATATACAGTTTATGACATAGAAAATACACACATACAATCTACAGATGACATATGAAAGTCACTAATGTTGTTCATGTGTTAACCACCAATTCCTACAACCTAACATGTTCCTGAAACTTGGAACCATGAATAGTATCTGATTAAATTCTGTTTTCTGTCTTTCACTGTTGCCATATTTCATTTCTGCATTATATGCTTATATTCACATGCTGTTGCATATCAGCTACTTCTGATTTCAGAGCTGAAAGGACAACAATAAAGAATTTCTAGCATTTACATTTTCAACTCTTTAAAGACTAGCAAAAAATCATTAAGAAATAGGTTCATTAGCTCTATTTGTACCGCTCTATTACTGCTTCCATTTTCTCCTGAACACATTTTTATAGTTCTGTGAGAATTCTGTGTTACCCTCATTCAGTACAAACAAATCCAGATAGAGGACAAGAAATTTGAAAAGTCTCCCTAGCTAAAAACTGTGTTGAGGAGTGCCCCATTACTTAGAAACCCTTTACTTTCTGGATGTTTTCTGTGTCCGATGACTAAATGCCTCTAATTATCCCCAACTGTGTTTAAAATCCTTTGTCTTCTCCCTTCTGGAATCTTATTGATTTATATATATTTGTGTGTGAATTTCACTGGGGCAATTTCTTTAATTTCTTTGAGTTTTCTAATCTGTAAAATGGGCAGGCTAATGTTTACTCTATCTACCGAGAAGTAGGCAGGAAAAGTTTATGGACAATACAATCAGGAAGCTTATGTTAGTATGATTTATAAGTGGCATGCCTATTAAGAAAATTGTGTTTTTCTGCACAAATTCCAGGTGAATCAGCAAACAATTTCCTGGGGTGAGAATTTAAAAATACTACTGAATGACTAGGCAAATAACCATTTTATGTCCCATGTATTGTTCTGATTCAACACTCAAAATGCAATTTAAAGACCGCTTAAGACGTTATTTTCTACAGTGTATTTTCATGTAACAAAGTAATTTCTTCTTCCTTATTTTACTCACAGAATTGTTTCTCGTGAGCTACTTCATTGCACTATCTGAACATTTTCCAACTTCTCTAATCATATTAAAGTTGCAGGGATATAAAGTCTATAAAAAACAAAAGACTTAAGTGCAGATGTTAAAACCCTCATATACCATTTATCCCTTATACTTCTTTCCTGAAAAGTATAGAAAATATATTTTTTTCCTTCTAATGATGTTCTTCATTTGTACTTCATTAATATATTTGATTTGACAATTTACTTTCAGTGTTCCTTTAGCCTATTGTTAGTAATTGGAAAGTTATAAGGTTTTGGCAATTATGTTCTTATGTAGAAAAGAATGATTTTCAAAAGCACATCTTTGAATCTGTTTTGTAGAGATAAGTAAGACTTAAGGATGGCATGCATCAAATATATTAGAAAATTTGGGAAATAATCATATTGATACTAAATTGTTTACAAATTTACATTATCATGTTTATAGCCCTGATATCTGCACAAACTAAACCACAATAAATAAAGAAGAAAGAAGTGAAGATTGTTCTTGAGGGAATGAAAATAGATGAGTCAGTTCTTGTACATGTGTATGCATAATACATTTTTCTTCTTCCATCAATGGCTATGTGTCTTTTATCAAACAATGTTCATTGAATATGTTTTCCATAATTTGTCTTGATATGGGGTTGTGGAGTGATGAAATATAGGGCAGCGTTTTTTTCATAAATTGAGTGAAATAGCTTAGGATTACTGGAAGTATACAGCTTTACATATTTTAGAATTGCTTTAGAAGTAAAAAATTGAAAACTGTTTTATTTATATTATTTTACATAATAAAGTTTCAATTTTTAGAAAGTTTTCTATGAAAACCACTTTTAATTTAAGTTATTTTTCATGTTGCAAAGTTTAATGATGAGATATTAATTGACTAACTGTTAAAAGACTGAAAGCATTCAAGCCTCCTATTTATATTATTTTGTTGTTTTAAAAATCAACATTCAAAAAAAACTCCTGACCTTTATGATATTATGCTTAGATTTTCATCTAGTTACCCTCTGTTTCATACATTTATGGCAATGATATATAGTGAATATGAACTTTTATTTTAATTCAATCTCATATTCAAGGAAATAGCTAATAAACATCTTTTGGAAGAGGTAGTTTGCCAATTTATCACCATAATAACAATAAAACTTTTACTCCCCTTTCCTCCCTAAAGACACCTATCAAATCTTTTCATTAATTATTATCATCATCACCACCATCAGCTAGTGGGTACATTATAACCACAATACCATAGGAAGGTCAGAGCAGTTAATCTCCTAGGTAGCAAAGTTCTTATTGTTTTGACAGTTACTTATATTTGATTTTTCCTTGGCTTTGGAAAGTACAGGTCTATACCTTTCTAAATTTCTTTGTAAAGTAAGAAGATGTCAAGCTTGTGGTTCAGAAAAAGAAAATGCCATTAAATGAAAGACTACATTTCTTTTCTTTTTTTCCACACAAAAATTTATACTGGAGAAGGACACATTTTTTAAATATAGGAAAAATTAATGTCTTTTTCTAAGCAAGATGATTTAATAGTAATTCACCTTTTTTTTTTATTTTGTCTTCATAAGTTCATTTTCTTCAGGGACTTTTTTGTACTTTTAATTTTTTTCCAATTCCAGCATTGTTTTTGGTATGCGTTTATAAATTATTTTTACTCTCACTCTGTTCCAAACGTAATTTAAAGGAATTTTCATAGTCCAAACCAATCTTTTCACTTAACTTATCCTCCTTGAGTTATTGTAAGACTGGGAGTATGTATGAATCTTGAAAGACGGAGCTTGTTAAGTGAAAGGCTCTCAAGCATCCAGCTACCACATGGAGGTCAGTCTATAAGTGCTGTTCTAGTTTAGATTTTTTTGACAATTGAAGTTGCTACAAACAGTTATCGTGCTTCCGATAAAGGTTCCAGGACTCCTTAAAGCAGTGGTTCTGGAAGCATCCCCTGACACCTGTTAGAAATGCAAAATTATCTATGGACCCTACCCACTGGATTAGAAACTGTGGGGGCAAGGCCAGCAATCAGCTTTGTAGTAAGCTCTCCTAGTGAGTCTAATGCATTAAAGCACAATGATTATGCAGAGGGTGTCCAATGGAGGGAGGAAAGCCCTCTGAACTTGCTAAGTAGTGTCTTGGCTTCACACAGGAAGAATTCAAGTAAGAGCCAATGAGTGGCAGAAAGTTTATTGAGACAGAGACAGAAAATACATCCTACTCCACAGACAGAGTAGGAATCCTCTTCCAAGCAGGAGGGTACCTACTGTAGGGCACTGGTAACATTTTTAAATTATCAGAAACCCCACTGGGAAATAGTCATACATGATGAGCATTGTCCTGTGGTCAGACCATAAAGGTTGATCATAAACTGCTGTCACAGAAAGGTAAGAGCAAAGAGTTTGTAAGGTGTCCAGTTTAGTAATTCATCCATCTTTTGGGGGTCAATGCTGGTGATTTGCTGGCAACTTCCTTGTTCTGGGTGGTTAGGGTCTGATATGGGTCAAAATAGCTACACTTAGGCTCTTTCAACCTTCCTTTTCGGCCTTATCTCTCCATTAATAATAGAGAAATTTCTAGTAGCACATAAGGAGTTCTACTTGTCTCCCAGCAAAGATATGAAATCTTTTTAGGGTGGTGACTTACAGAAGGTTGTTTGTTTGTTTGTTTGCTTTATGTACTTTGTTTTGTTTTCCTGCAGTATAATTCAGGAAAGCAGATAGGTCAACCATTTGGTTATCTTTACTGATGATTATACTCTTTTAGGTATATTGGTCAACAGTGAGGCTCTTGTTTGCTTTTTTATAATTCAGGTTGTGAATATCATCTCTTCTTTCCTAAAGAGAAAAAGAAGCAGGCTGTCTTCACTGGGTTCACTGTGGAAAAATCTCTTTATGGCCATAGCCTTAGGAGTAGGTTATACCTAAAAACAGCTGGTTGGATTTTATTCAAGTTTAGTATTTAAAAATTTAATTTCATCACAAAAATGTTTAATTTCAGAAATGCAAATTATGTAAAACCCAAGGCAGATCTTGATAACTTTGAAGGACCAAAGAAAAGAGAAAAGCCTTCCAAAATGTTCCTCTGAATGGCTTACCATTTACTCAGCCTCTTAGAGTGGCTGAAAGTCATCTTGTGTTTTCCTTTCAGCCACTGAAGCCCTGTGAGCTACTGGGGGGCTGATGATAAGCTTTTGCTCCTGTATTTAGGATTTCAGTTACAATTTAACAGTCTTCAGTTGACTGTGGTTACATTGACTTTGTTATTTTGCCCTCAACTTTTTCTTTCAAGAGCAACACACTATTATCTGCAACAAATCCACATTGACACCACAGTCAGCCAATCTATTTTTTGTTCTAAGGAGAATGGATGTACAAAATTGAGTGTGACTGTTAATATTCCCATGGCAATAAACTGATGTCTGTTTCATTATGTAAGTTGACTCCTTTTGATATTTTGATTTACTTTTTTGTTACTAACATTTGTAATTTAAATGTTAAAATGAATATTCTGAAAAATAGTTTACTAAGTCACTGTCATATTGAAAGGCATATCAGCATGACTCTGCTCTACATATTTGGCACAGGGATAGTAATTTGTAACTGACATTTCAGATGAATAATATATTAATACATTAACACATTCAGAAAAAATATGTATATATCTCAGCTTTATCCAGGTTGTAGAGGATATATATAAATATAGGAAAGTGACTATCTACCTTGATTTCATCTAGTCATTTTATTTTTACAATGTTGGTGAAGAATCTTTTTAGAGGTACACCTCTAATGATGTTATTTTCAACATAGTTAAATAAAGAAAAACTCTTGTTACTTATGTCCCTGTACTCAAAATGCATTATGCTTAACCAAGATTGATAAAAGAATGCAATTTTGGGGGTTAAATTATAATCCTTTAAATCCTTAAATGTGGAATGCTCATGTTGCCTGCCAATGAACAGAATTGTCATGGCTTCACATTTACTTACTTTAAGTTGGAACTTTGATGTCCTTAGATTTTATCAGCTTGAAACAAAATAAAATTACAGGCCCTTTATCCAAATTAAAAAGACTTCTTCACACTTGTCCAGATTAGCATAAAGTGCCATCTCTCCCCCTCCCTCACTTCCTTGCATGTTATGTCCCGGTATGCCCAGGGCTGCTTATCCACGTCTGAGCAGTTACTCTTACCTTACTGATGAGGTCAGTACTCACACACATTTACACATGGCTGAAAGAACATACAATGCTGGGTATTCCAGCAAGTGACACTGCCTGCTACAGTGTAATAACTATACCCAAATAGTTCAGTTAGTTAGCCCTTGTCCATCTTTGCTGCCGCCATAACTACTAAGGGCCAGAGAGTAGTGTCCCCAACACCTGCTGTTCCAGCATTACTCCAAACCCCTGCAAGCACCTAGTGTAGTTCTCTGCTGACTGGTTATGGCTTTGATGCCAGCCCATCCCAAAGAACCCCTCCAGCTCTGCCTTGCTCAGTCTGTGCTAGAACACATCACTTGCCTGGTCCCTAGTGTTATATAGTAACTAGGTTACTATTCAGTTAGCTCCCTAAAGCTCCACTACAGTGTCTAAGTTTGGTAGGGTCTGAACACCAGTTACCCCTGTGTTTAGACCAAATACTTCTTACTGATTTTCTAAGCCTGGTGTTATGTTCAGGTCACCAGTCCACATTTGCCTTATGTTGAGATCTTTTTGAAGACCACTGTTTTTCTCCCTGTCAGGCAGCATTGCTTGGAGCTACCCAAGTACATCAGTTATGTTTAGAAAGTGTTGACACTTAAAGGGAAAGGAAGTGCATTGGGGACCCTTTCAATCTCCCTTTAAACTGTTTTAAAGGGAGATTAAAACAATTGTCAATTTAGAGATTTTTATAGATTGCTAGGAGAGAGGTATTGAATAATTTTACATGCCAGCAAACACGTAAGCCTCTGGCTTTGCCTAACCAAATTAGATTTTGTTCTAGTTGCACTTTCCCCATTAACCGTAAGTGAATTTAAGTGTGTGCTTGCCCTATATGACTAAAAGTTATTGTGCACAGAAATAATAGGGAGTCTGCACCAACGTGTGAATATAGAACACCCCTCCATCCAAATGGCCACTTTCGTTCTTCAACAATTTTAACATCTAGCCTCCCGAGGTAGTCTACAACAGTGAAGGGATCCAGCAGAACATCAGAACACTAACCTATTAAATAGAGTTTTATTCACCAGTAATTTTTTAATCCATGACTTTCTCCCCATGTTAAATGGGACAAAAATGGACATTTGGCTAGAAATCATCAGTTGCTTGTAACTTAAAACCATTTCTTCTCTAAAAATCTCAAATTTTGGAAAGAGTCGAGGTCCTGGAATCTGAGGCTAAGGCCCTGGCTCTATCATTTCTGAAATGTTTTGACTAATCCACTCTTATCCAAGTCCAATAAACTCTTTAAGCCTGAGCTTCTTCCTTACATCAGTTATCCATTTTGTGAGTATAAAATGAAAGATTAATACAAAATATTGAGCATGTCTCTTGCACAAGTAGGATCTTAAATTTTATCTATTAAGCTAAAAAGTTTTTCTCTGTCTATTTCAACGTGATCCTTGGCTACGTTTTGCTGAAACTCAGACAGTAGCAATGAAGCATCATCTAGGAGTCAAAAAGTTTCCAAACTAAGAGATTATCAAAACTACTTCAGTCCTCTTCTAAATAGGGTTTCAATACTCTTCAATCAGAACTTTATTTAAAACTGTTTTTTATATATCTCCTTGTCACAAATCTCTATAACAAAATTTTGAGTAGCAATAGACCTATTTTTCTCCTCTTATCTCTTTCAATTTTTAATGTTTCCATTATGATTTCCAATTTTCAGGGCTCAGCAGAAAAAGGTCCACTACTTTTGCAAACCTTACTTGTTGTCATGAGTACCATTACCAGAAATGAAACATTTTTGATCTGACACTGAGAAGCAAAATAAATAACATATGTGGTTGGAAACTGCTGCACTAAAGATGTTCCAAAATGTCCATTGTTCACTATTTCCGTAATTTACCTGTCAACAGCTCTATTTATTTGGGGATTGTTTTTGTGGGTTATTGTCTATATTCAGGCATAGATGATAAGGCCACACATATTCATCTGGGGTAAACAGGACTATAAATAAAATGTAATTTTAAATATAAAATGATAAAGATCCCAGAAAACAGCTTCTCATCTTCTGTGAACTCAGCAGATAATGCATGAATTGGTAATGCTTGGAAGTACGGAAGACCATGTGTCTACTATCAGTAAAAATGCTGTTGTTTTACCATTTTAGAATAGCACAGCAAATGGTTTCATGTAATGCTGTGGTTAGGGCTCTATAGGGCTTTAGTGAAGTCCGCAGGAAACAATGTGATTTTAGCATGCTCAGGGCTAATGATGAATCAAGGATCTCTCCACAGTAATCATGTGTGGTGGCTTGCGGATAGGCCTTGTCCTCAGTAAAGAAGTATCTTCCTACTTGTTATACTCAGTGAATAAACATCTGAATCTACTGAAATTTTTTTAGATCTAATTAACTCTTAAGGCATGGGAGTCCACTCTCCTGCCAAGCACAAAGAGGTGCTGATGCTCTACTACATTTTTAAAATGCCCTCAGAGGGTCTGCCACTACTCAGAGAATACAAGGCTTCTTTGTGAAAGACTTTGATTACAAGAGGAACGAGAAGGAGAAGGAGGAGGAAGAAGAAGAGGAACAGGACTAGGAGCGTCAGTAGCATAAGAGAGCTTGGAATATTAGTTCCCAGAAAACATAAGTGAGAAACTACAGAAACAAAATTGCAGTAAATATCAATTTCTTAATTTCTTTTTTAGAATCACATAGATTTATTCAAATTACCTATCACCTTTAATATGGGTATTGAAAGTGACAAAACACAGAACTTTTAAACTGTTAGTTGATCCTGGGGTATTATGTTTCCATTGAGATGTATTTTTTCCCACATTTTCTCAAAATCAGATCATTGCTCTGAAAAGAAAAATGACATTTTTT
>NW_012153352.1:139211-142541 GCF_000956105.1 Propithecus coquereli | reverse complement strand
ATTAAAGCAACACACAGAAAAAAATGATTATCTACCATATTTGAGATACTTTATATATAAAAGATATACAATATCTAAAATATCATCTTCAAGGAGTTCACATAACACATAAGCAGTAATGTTATGTAAATCTGTTGGAAAAAAACTTAAGAATAGGAAACACCCATATCTATCTGAGGGAGTTAATGAAGACTCTAGAGAAGATAAAATTTGGGCTGAAACTAGGAGAATGTATGGTATTTTTCCAGGCAGAAAAGAATCCAAGAAGGGGATCAGAGTATGCAGAGGTAAAGAGCAAGAAAGAGCTTATCACATTCATAAGACTTTAAGAATTTCTACACAGGGCTTGTAAGTAAGAGTAGCAGGAATTTGGGCCTTTAATGCAGACTTTTATCTTTCATCCTGTAAACCAGGCATTTTTGGCTTGGTCCCATTAATTTCACAGTATTCAAAATTAGGATGGGCTATGTACACGTATCTTTCAGGGGAGAGGATCCATCATTTTATCATACTATTAGAGAAATGTAGTGTGCACGAAATATTAAAAAAAAACTGTTATAGACTGGAGACAACCGTTGGTTGTTTTTAAAACAGAATTTTAACAAATTTTAAACAGAGAAGTTATATGATCAGATGTTACAGTAATCAGATGTTATAATGATGAGATATTATAATGATCAGTCTTAAGACAATAGCAAGGATTACTAACAGGGAAGAAGTACTGAGTCTGAAAGAAAAATTATGAGATCTGCAGTATTCCAAATGAAAGATGAGAAGGACTTAAGCTAGTGGAGTGGTAATTAGAATGGCAACAAGAAAGTAGGTTCAAGAGAAATATAGGTGATTGAATTGAAATGATTTGTCCTTTATTGCAAAGGAAAAATATCCAATGGGACTCAAATTTGGGGCTTGAATAACCAGATGGGTGAAAATGCCATTTCATTTGATGGGCAATGAAAGGCAAACCAAGTTTTGGTGTGGAGATGAGTTCAGTTTAGGAATTCCTTAGTTTAAGGTACTTATTCAAAACTGGATGAAACTGCTAATCAAGCAGAAATATATAGAAATCTGGAACTCTGGAAAGTAGTATTGGATGGATACTATAGCTACTAAAGATTCAAGTCATCAGTATTTAGGTCAGAGTCAGGCATAGTAAACACTTAAATACTTTAATCACAAACCTATTTCCACCATCCCATTCCTGCCCATAGTGAACTTCATTCATTGACTTTGGAGCTTTTTCCTACTTAGCCTAAATTATATCTTGATTCTTAACATTGCCTTGCATGTATTAAGCCATTTTCAGTCATTGGATTTGGCATTTGATTTAAGCCTTTCCTATATGCTTCATTTAGACCATAGTTGAAGGCAAGACTATTTGGTATAAGAATAAAAAAACGTATGCATATAGAGACCTAGTGAAAAAGATAAAATGAGTGGAGAAAAGAAATTACAAAGATGATATAAGAAGTATAGCCAGAATAGGAAAATAACTGCAGGAGCACTGTCATGAAAATTAAGGAATCATGTGTTTCAGGAAGACGGGAATGATGAACAATAGTAGATCAACTACTCAGAGAGAACCACTTCCCTGGGCACTAGAATAGGTCTATAATTGCCTTCAAATTAAGATATGAATAGCATTGATTTATAAAATGTCATAAATTTTAGGAAGGAAAACCAAATTACTGTAGGATAATAAATGAAAGGAAACTGAGGGAGTAATGAATTTCAGTACAAGTTTTTAAAGATCGGTTCTGAAAGAATGAAAAAGGGGATGGAAGGTATACCTCAAAGAAGAGCTTTCTTTTTCTTAACATTAAAAAATTCATCTGTTTAAATATTGGGGAAATCAATAAATAAAAAGATGTTTGTAAGTGGCATAATCGGAAGTGAGGTTTAAAGTTATGGATATTACACTGGAGAATGTATTAAGGTAGGGAGATACTTGATGTGAAGAGGCCATTTGGGAAGCACTCAGACAAGTGGCAATGAGGAAATAAATTAGGCATTGTTTTTGAGAAAATAGAAAAGACATATTCAAAGAATACTAAAATATCTTTTTGGAAGGACTTGGGGAATTACTGGATTTAGAGGATTTGAAAAGGAAGTGTTATGTGGATGATTCTGAGTTTGGGGGTAGATAGCAGTGCCTCTGATTAATACAAGGATGCCCTTCTTGGAGGGGAGGTTTCACAAGAAAAGAAATAAATCCTGTCTTACAGATAAAACACCCTAGTGGAGATGTTCAAGGGTTTACGAATATGAGACTAGGCATCAGGGTGCTAGAAATAAAATATTACTGGGGTCATACTTTAAGCCACGATAGTGGCAGAGGGATTGTAGACTGCTTGTCTTGGTACTTCATTTTCACTTTCTATCCTTATCTTTTACACACTTTCTTACTGTTAGGCACTTACCTATGGTCCCTTTGGTTTTAATTTTAAAAGTATATCTTGCCTCCTGCCCCTGCTGCTGCAACCCTGTTCTGCAGGGAAAAAAAAAAAAAAAAGAAGTTCTATTGACTCTCCTTTTTCCTCCTTCCTTTCTTCCTTCCTTAATTCCTTCCTTTCTGCTTTCCTTCTTTTCAGTTATCTTGGGCCTTTTGTTTTATAGTTAACCACTCCAATTGCCTTTGCTCTTCAAGTTACTAGTAGATTATTTCTGCCATCATCCCACCCCATCGCCCACTCACTCCAGATTAGGTTACTCGATGTTCATAATCGAATGTACAAGGATTTGTTAAGGAAAATCATTTGAAAATAGATTATTAAATGTTTTGGGTTTGGGATCTTTTTAGTCTTCTAATATGGCAAATTGCTTCTTATAACTAAAAAGTTAATAAGCAAGAAATTTAGGAAAGGGGGTCTTCGAAAAATCAATGTCTGCTCTGTGGTACTCACAGGTCCAAAAAAGACTAGGTGACTAGGTAACATTTCAGTAGCCTTTATAACTGTAAATATTAATAGAAAGGAGAAGAATGTCTTCTTGCTAATATGTCAAGATGTATATCTGATGTATTTAAGAAAAGCTTTGTGAAAGTGAATGTAATCATCTTTTGCCATCTAAAAAAAAAGTATGGACCTTAACTCCTCATTGCATAAACTAGATATTTCACAGATTTTAACATGGACAAGTGTTATTTCAATCCAGGCAACTGATGATGAAAGAAAACCAAATCTGCCATGATTCAGCACTTTTATTGATCAATATAGCAAGCTGCATCTGAAGTTTATATGCTGAGGGTTTAAATGCACAAGTGAAATAGGAATCAGATCATTGTAATGCTCAGTGATGACATATATATTAATTTTTCCCTCTTCTCAAGTA
>NW_012153352.1:133909-135419 GCF_000956105.1 Propithecus coquereli | reverse complement strand
GCCTGATGAGGAACTTATGCTGACATTAAAGTGACAGAATCATGACGCTAAGTACAGAAACAGAGTGTAACCAAGCAGGGGAACACGCAATCTAGTGCCTTATGATCGAAGCTTGACCTCAAAATAAAAATACCAATCACTGTCTCTCATTCTCAGACCCCAAGGAAAAAATATTCTAAAGCCCACTGAGTAAATAAGTCTAGAACTACACTTAACCAAGAGGTACAAGTGAACATCTCCCTCTTTAGAGTTTATTCCAATTCTTATGATTATGTGTATTTAACACAGAATTGTAGTTAGAGGTGCTTTGCTTTGTTACTTTGGGCAATCGTGGATTATCCAGGCTGTTTGGGTTATGGGTCCTCTTTAAGCCCATGTGCTCTGTTGAGATACTGTGCAAAGACAAAGCTGCAGTGTCACCAAACTGTCCCCAGAAGGAAATAATAAGCCTCATTAAACTCATTTTACAAAACTGTAGCCCAGATAATTTATGTGATTGCTGGAAATTATGAAAATAATACATCGATGAGCACATATTTAAATTAATATCACTTCAAGCTCACTTCTATTTCCAGTCATAGCCCAATATTTTAGCATATTCCATTTTGTTATTCAAATTTAGAGAAAACGTAAATGCTGCTTCTACACATACTTTGCCATCCAAGATATAGGGGCACATTTTATCAGCTAACAAATAGGAAAAGTCTAGTTACTTCATCATTCAGCAATAGAGAATTCTGAAGCCTTCAAAAGCATGTAGAGAACCCCTTTCATATGTCATTGGTGATGGGGTCATTTTTGTTAGAAGTTTGTTTATGCTTCCTGAAGTATGGCAATATAATTAACTAAGCCATTATCTCTGCTACAAATGTTTTCATTACTTAGAAAATTATTCTGTGCTTTTTGAATCCCAGGTGTTTTTATTTGTTTTTCATGACCTCTAGTAACTGTGGGTGCTAAAATGTTATTATACATGCTGGGCAAATAAATATGTCCATTCGTTTTAAATATCCTGCCCTTTAATTTCATTGAATTTGTCCCCTCAATCTCTTATTATGTATCAGGGTATGAGGGCAGAACAAATTCATTTTCATTCCGCCCTTTGTTATTTTGAAAAATCAATGACAACTCTTTCCAACTTCCATTTTTCTGGATTGGTAATTCTATAATTTTAACATGTAATTTTACATATTTAATTAGTAACATCTAGATCATCATGTAGAGAAATTAGCAGCCATAAATTAAGCCATGGCTTTAAAAAATGGGATTTAAAAAATATGTTGAAAGGTAACTAGGTCTAATATGTTGTGCTCTTACTATGGAATTTGTGGAGAATCCATTGGCTCATGATCCTTTTGCCCTTGAATTGAAATCTGGGTTAATTGAGGCAAAGCTGAACTTGCTCTTTTGTGGAGTGTGTGGAAGGCTACTGCTCTTTTAATTGCTAAAATCATCAATACTGTCTTGACATTTGGATATATTCCCATTTTATTTAAAGTGTCAGCTGTTT
>NW_012153352.1:132561-133859 GCF_000956105.1 Propithecus coquereli | reverse complement strand
CTTGGGCTTGTAAACTAATCAAGAAAGCCATTCAAGCTTCCCAGGCACATGGCCACAAAGTGACAGGAATTCAGACATAAAGCTATGGATTTTTTCCAATAGGATATTACAAAAAGCAAATGAGCAGATATAACTTATAGAAAGAAATAGTTACACTGTCAGAGAAGACAGTGAAAGTATTCAAAAAAAGTTATTTCTCTGAGGATAGCAGCATAAAAAAAAACCTCATAAAACTGAAGAAACTTACAATTTTGGAAGCAATTGAGATGTGTAAAATTATTCATGAATCGAAAGTTGCTAAGAGCCTAAAATCTTTTCTAGTTTCTAGAGAATCAACATATTGAAGACATGACTTCAATTGTAAGGACTTAGCATATGAATAGAATTGGCAAAGGATTAATGTTCCAAAGTGTTGAATCTCCAAATATAAATTACACTGCACTGGCCCTTTGTTCACCAAATGCAGTGAAGAAAAGACATTATCCTGCTAGCTGTCCTTGCTTTTGCCTCCAAAAAATAGACAGAGTAATGTCGAATCCTTTTTATATTATATCGAGAAATGGAAAAATATGCAGAATATGTATCCATTAACTCATGTTTGCTTATATCTGTTCTTATTCAAAACATCTTATTTCCCTGTTAAAATACCAACATCTATTACAAACTCAGAGAATTGGTGGGTTAACTGAAGATATTTCAATCACAAGATACAAAAATGTTTTTTCCTAGAACATTGCACCTATGTAGCTTGGTATCAAGAAAGAAAAATCAATAAAAAAGAGTGGTTTCATGAATACAAAAGTACAGTTAGATAGAAGCAATAAGATCTAGTGTTCAGTAGCAGAACTATGAACTAACTCTAGTTAACAATAATTTGTTGTGTATTTCAAAATAACTAAAAGAGCAAAATTGGAATGTTTCTTACACAAGGGAATGATAAATATTTAAAGTAATGGATATCCCAATTACCCCCATTTGATCATTACATATTGTATGCTTGTATCAAAATATCACATGTACCTCATAAATATGTAAAAATATCCATAAAAATTAAAAATGAAGATCCTTCTGGTGGTGTCCTGTACTTCACTGGTGTCAGTATCTGTGAACACCTCTGATCAGCAATCACCCATGGGCAGGTGGGAGGGTAGAAGAGGGGATGGATAAATTAACACCTAATGGGTGTGTTGTGCAATTTCTTGGGGATGGGTATGCTTGTAGTTCTGACTCGGGAGGTACAAAGCCGATATATGTAACCAAAGTGTTTGTACCCCCATAATATTCTGAAATTAAAAAAA
>NW_012153352.1:129429-130702 GCF_000956105.1 Propithecus coquereli | reverse complement strand
AAGACTAATGGCCAAAAAACATATGAAAAATGCTCAACATCTCTAATCATCAAGGAAATGCAAATCAAAATCACAATGAAAGATCACTTAACTCCAGTGAGAATTGCTTTTATCAAAAAGTCCTAAACCAACAGACGTTGGTGTGGATGCAGAGAGATAGGAACACTCATACACTGTTCGTGGAACTGCAAACTAGTACAACCTCTATGGGAAGTAGTACGGAGATATATCAAGTACCTCTTGAGATTCCACTATAAGCAAGTCTTGGAAACAAAGGAGTGTACACTGTAGGAAAGAATTTTCTCACTGTTTTTTAAAAAATATAGAAGGTACAGTTTAGACAGTGGGTATTGAATCAGTGTGTCAGCAAAATTCACAGTTGGAAAGATGTGGAGTCAACCCAAGTGCCCATCAATTCATGAGTGGATTAACAAAATACACTACTCAGCCATAAAAAAGGATGAATTAGTGCCTTTTGCAGCAATTTGGATGGAACTGGAGACCAGTATTCTAAGTGAAGTATCTAAAGAATGGAAAAACAAACACCACATGTACTTGCTATTGAATTGGAACTGATGAGCACACATGTGCACATAGAGAAGTAAAACTCAGTGGAAATCAAGTAGGTGGGAAGGGGAGGGGGGATGGGTGAAAAACTACCTAACATGCACAATGAATATTATCCAGGCGATGGGCACACTTCTAGCCCTGATTCAAGCAGTTTAAAAGCAATCCATTATAACCAAAAACATTTGTACCCCCATAATATTTTGAAATAAAACAAATATATGGAAGGACCAGTTTAGGCAGTGAGTATTGATTCAGTGTTTATAAAGAACTTGCATTTCTAATTCTTATATTAAAGACAAGATAGAAGTATATAGTGCTGTATCTAGCAGGTGTTTTCATTATTTTATTTTGAACATATGAGATGGTCTATGTCATAACCGTTGGCACCCCTGTGATTTTTTCTAGAGTGACTAAGTTAGGTTACAATAAAATTATTCATCAAGGATCAGGTAGATGGTGGTGGGGAGGGATGGATAGATTCACACCTAACAGGTGAGGTGCACAGCATCTGGGGAATGGGCATGCTTGTAGCTTTGACTCAGGTGGTGCAAAGGCAATTTATGTGACCAAAGCGTTTGTACCCTCGTAATATTCTGAAATTTTAAAAAATAAATTTAAAAATTCATGCTTTATCATCTCAGACACTATTTTAACATAAAAGAAAAGGATAAAATCATCTCATTAATTTTGTTAAATTATGGGC
>NW_012153352.1:128044-129290 GCF_000956105.1 Propithecus coquereli | reverse complement strand
GCCAGGGCACGTCTCTTTCAATTAATTTGACCAGAAATATTCATAATCCCAGGTCCTGGAAGCTAGAAATGACACTAACAATGAGGTTAGCAGCAAAAGGAAGGTATTGTGATAAGGTGAAAGGACATTGATCTGAGAGGTAAAAGCCTTAGTCCTGGTGTTGTCTTACAATGTTTGGGACTGAAATCTTTGAACAAATCACTCAATAAGCAAACAAAACTAATTTTGTTTTTTTCATTTCTAAGATGTAGTTATTTAGTGATAAGATTTTCTAATTTTCTTCCTAAATTCTGAGCCTAAAATCATAATTTTAAAAAAGTTTATACAGTTTATTCCCCTTTTCATTGATTTAGTAGCATAGACATCAAAACATAGAGCCAGGAAAAGTGGAGATACTCAAGTGAAGGCAGAGGGAGAAGACAAAGACCCAGTCTTCCATTGTGACCCCTCATCAGTCCAGACCACTGTTTTCAGAGCACGTGTGCAAAGTCTGAGAACACTGAGAAGCCCTAATTTTGGACAAGATCCAATACTAACACTTAGAGATAGATAAGACAGTATTCTGTTTAAAAAATATACACGGAAGAAAATGCCAAAAACTCCCCCTTACATATCCATTTTAATAAGAGTATGGGCCCAGCAAACTTGCACAACTATCCTGCTGTCACCATGTGCTCACATACTTCCAATATGGTTACACTTCTGGCCTGCCCTGGAAACATTTACATATCCACTGCCATATCCACTGGAAAAAATCATAGATTTGCTTTTCATGTTTTAAAAATAGAAAATCTCAAATTAGCCAGTTTTCAAAGACTACATTTACTACATTAACTTATGTGAAACCAAATGCAAGCAGGAAGCAAAGACCAAATAGAAAGGAATGTTACCCTGGTGGAGTTAATCAAGTGGAGGGCATGTTTTCTTGTTGGATTTGCATTCATGTGCTCAGTACAGCTGATTCTTAATTGGTAGCGCTAGCATATAAAGTCATGACATGTTCACTAATGTCTAAAGAGACCTGGATGAAGAACAGACCATTGTCTGCCAGATGAATCTATTCATTTCACTTTATTTTCCTGTTTTTAAAAAAATACATTCTTTTACTTTCACAGGTTAAATGTATGTGGCATAAAAAGTTCAAACAACACAGATAAAGCAAAAATGCAGACTCCCTTCATTCGCAAGTAATCTTATTAACTCTGGGTTAATAGGACTAACCACTGTGAACTTCTAGTTTTAACTA
>NW_012153352.1:114383-116144 GCF_000956105.1 Propithecus coquereli | reverse complement strand
ATCTGGGTTAATTGAGGCAAAGCTGAACTTGCTCTTTTGTGGAGTGTGTGGAAGGCTACTGCTCTTTTAATTGCTAAAATCATCAATACTGTCTTGACATTTGGATATATTCCCATTTTATTTAAAGTGTCAGCTGTTTACTCTCATATTTAGTTGGCTCTTGCCCTATCAGGTTTTTAATTTAAATTTCTATGCAAAATGGCATTTGCTTCTAAAGTTATGAAGGGGTGAGGAACCTGCAGCCTTCTGATTTCAAGATTGTTCTTTTTAAGCACCAAAGGAGGCAAGAAGAGCTTCATCTTTCTCTGAAGCATCCCTTTTAATAAAAGGATTTCTTCTGTAAAATTTGGATTCAGTCAAAAGGACACATTTAAGGACCTAGAAGGCCACAGATTCTTCACCCTTTATCCCCAGCTCCTTCCTTTATCCTCCCTTCCATGTTTCCACATATCAAATCATTCATTCATTCCCCTATCGTCCCCCATAGATTGTGAGATCTTTGAAGGCAAACTTCCTCTTACTTATTTATTGCTTTATTTGCAGCTTCTAACCCAATTTGTGGGCTCAATAAATGTTTGTTGTGAGAATAAATGTTTAGCCAGAATGGTGAGAATGCAGCAAAAGTAGTTGATATTTGATTTAAAACATTCTGTCCATGATATTCAATGAATACTTTGAGGTACAATAACTGCCTTATCCATTGTTAGAAGTGTTGACCTTGATGGAGCTGTGAAGATTTTAGGGTACTTGTGGGTTCTCAAATTGCTAATAGTTTCTTCTGTAAACTTTAACTATTTTAGTACAGAGATGACAAATGAGAGCATCAAAGGAGCTTTAGCTAGGAAAGAGAGATTTGTTAACTCACTGATTTTTGAGGCAACCTGAGTGACTCTTTTCTCCCATTGCAGGCAAAGTTAGGGCCCTTCTAAGTGTTCTCAATGCTCCATGAATTTACTTCTTTACACTAGTCTGTAATTATCCCAGTTCGTCCACACCTCTTCTGGACATCAAGCCACGTAAGAGCAGGCAGCAAAGGGGGTTTCATCTCAAAGTTTATTCCAACTACCAGAGTACCTAACACAAGCAAGTGTTTAACAGTTCAATATGTCTTGGGTACTTCGTGAAATAGAAAATGGTTGGAATAGATATTTTCGCTGAAATCATCTAAATCATGGCAATCTTGCCTTCCTTCCTTTTAGAACTGTTGCATCTCTCCTCTCGTTGGTACTTTAAAATCCCCAGCACTCCTTCATTCTTTCCCTAAGAAACTCATAGAGCTGCCATGCTACACTTACAAACATTTGGATAAATAGTGGTACTTAAGAGACTTTTGTTAAAAATCATAAATAAAGCCTCCTATTTACAAGGTAAGTAGTTAATGCTAGGAACCTCTTTGAGACCCATGGTATCTTAATTTTACACAGCGATACATTTCTGCAAGCCCCCAGTGATTTGGTGGATATTATTTATGTTTATAACAAACATCAAGTGAAGAGTCAGGATAGACCATGTCGTATTGCCTTCACTCTATAAACAACCTGAGCTCCAGATGGCTAAGGGATTCTCAGGCTTGCAATTCATCACTGGACTGCAGAGCCCCTTCCCGCAAATTCTATGGTGCAGCCACTCAGAGGCAATGAAAATGTTGGCATGGTTACTGAGAAAATACTGTGCTGAAATATTACAAGAAAATAATTTAATCTGGTTATTACTCATATGGGTTTAAGATTTTAACAACTGTTACTTGAAAAGGAAAAAAAA
>NW_012153352.1:112404-113241 GCF_000956105.1 Propithecus coquereli | reverse complement strand
TTTATGTTAAGGCTTATTTTCTCCCTATGGAAGTTGTTTCCATGTTGAAAAGACTATCTTTCCTCCATTTAATTGCTTTTGTACCTTTGTCAAAAGTCAGTTAAGTTTATTTGTGTGGGGGTATTTCCAGGTTTATTATTATGTTCCAGAGATTGAAGTGTTTATCTCTCTGCCAGTACCACACTCTGTTGATTACTGTAGCTATGTATTAAGCCTTAATATTGGTACAGTCATTTCTCTTACTTTATTGTTCTCTTTCAAGATTGTCTTAGCTGTTTCAATTACTTTAACTTTCCATATAAACTTTACAATAATTTTGTCTATATCTACAAACAATCTTGGTGGGATTTGGCCAGTAATTACTTTAAACCTGTATGCCAATGTGGAGATAATTGGCATCTTTACTATAGTGAATCTTCCAAGCCATCAACACGGTAGGTCTCTCCATTCATTTAGATCATCTTTGGTTTCTTTCATGTGTATTTTGTAGTTTTCACCATACAAATCCTATACATGTTTTTCTGGATTTACACCTGAGTAATTGTAAATGGTCTATTTTTAATTTCTGTGTTTATTGATAGTATACAGAAATATAATATGTTGATCTTGTAGCCTGTCACTTTGTTCAACTTACTTACTAGTTTTAAGAAATTTCTTGTAGATCTCTTGTGAATTCTGCATAGAAAATAATGTCATGTACAAATAGGGACAGTTGTATTCCTTCTCGTCTAATCTGAATGCCTTTTATTTAATTTTCTTACACTAGTGTACTGGCTGGAACTTCCAGTACTATGTTTGATTGGAGAGGTGAGAGTTAACATTTTTACTCTATTCCCA
>NW_012153352.1:111708-112354 GCF_000956105.1 Propithecus coquereli | reverse complement strand
ATTAGTCTACATCTGTCTCTTTGCTTATTAAAATGAAAATATTCATTTACAAAGAAAATTATAAACCATTACACTTAAGAGTGGCCATTTTTAAATCTCTAACTTTAATTAGTAAACATCAAATGACTGACTAAAAAAGATAATAAAATGGATTTTAATTTTATATTTTGAAATAATTCTAGATTTACAGGAAGTTGCAAAGATAGGCCAAGGGTACCCTGTTTCCTTCACCTAATTTCCCCTAATGGTTATATCCTATATAACTACAGTACCATATCAAAAATGGGAAATTGACATTGGGACAATGAATTTGTGTAGTTCTATGCCATTTTACCACGTGTGCAGATATGTGTGAACACCACTGTAATTAAGAAACAGAATTATTCCATCACCCTAAAAATCTCCTTTGTGCTACCACCTTACATTTACACCTACCCCCCTCATTTCCACAATCCCTTAAACCTTAACGATCACCGATTTGTTCTTTAGCTCTACAATTGTGTCAATTCTAGAACATTATAAAAATAGAATCATATAGTATTTAATCTTTTGATATTGGCCCTTTTTTGTTTTACTCAGTATAATGCCTTTGAGATCTATCCAAGTAGTTATATGTGTCAATAAACTTCCTTAGGAGTTTGAGACC
>NW_012153352.1:107746-109773 GCF_000956105.1 Propithecus coquereli | reverse complement strand
ATTTTTTCATCTATTTTCATGAGGGATATTTGTATATAATTTTCTTCTTTTTCTTTTCTGTACTGTTGTCTGATTTTGTTATGGGGTAATACTGTCTTCATATAATATGAATTGGAAAATGTTCTCTTCTATTTTCTGGAAGAAATTTTGTAGAATCAGTGTTAAATTCTTCTTTAAATATTTAATTTAGTGGAATTCTCTAATGTATTAGTCTGAGCCTTAGAATTTTCTTATGCAAGTTTTAAAATTATGAATTTAATTTCTTTAATAGTGATGGAGCTATTCAAATTATTTCTTTTATTTTGAGTGGGTTCATAGTTTGTGCTTTTCAAGGAATTGGTCCATTTTATTTTAGTTGTCAAATTTATATGTGTAGAGTTTTTCTTTGTATTCTCTTATAGTCCTTTTGATGTCTGCACAGTTAAAGTGATATTCCCTATTGATTTCTGATATTGTTATTTTGTGTTCTCTTTTATTTTTTTATCAGTCTTTGAAAGGGTTTTTCAACTTTATTGAGCAATTCAAGAAGGATTTATTTGTTTCATTGAGAATATCTGTCCAATAAGCACATGAAAAATTGTTCAACTCTAAGAAAACACAAATCAAAACTCCCTAAGAGTCTTCACAAACTAGAATAGCTAAAATTTAAAAAGACTGACAATAGTACTTGTCAGAGAAGATATGGAGCAACTAGAATTTTTATGCATTAGTGGTAGTAATTTAAAATTTTTCAAATACTGTGAGAAATAGTTTGGCAATTTGTTTTAATGATGTGTTCTATAACCCAGCAGTGCCACTCCTAGGTATTCACCCAAGAGAATTTGAAAAATATGTCCATGAAGAAGTCTTATCTGTGAATGTCAATAGCAGCTTGATTCACAATAGCTAAAAAGCAGGGAAAAATAATCCAAATATCCATCGACAGAGGAATGAGTAAACACATTGATGTATTCATTGCAATTCATACAATAAAAGACAATAAGCTACTGACCCATGAAATAACAATGATCAATTTCAGAAATGTTATGTGGAGTGAAAGAAGCCAGACATTGTGCACTTTATGGTTCTATGGATATAAAATTCTAGAATAGATTAGGGTTTGAAATATATTTTGTTCCATTCTTTGGTGACTCCTATTGTGTGCATTTATGTGAATGTGTGTGTATTATATTTTCTTGAATGCTTTTCACCTCTTTTCAATTTTTATCTTATCCTTTACACTTTTCTATGTACCATTTATTTACCTAATAGCATTTTCCATGAATGCCTCAAATTATGGCCTTTTTGTGTAGCCATGTTTCTGTCTCTCAAAGCTAAGCCTAATTCAGGAAGGTTATCTCCTTGATTTTTGTGTTTCAAGATAATGCTTTATCTTTAGATGGTATATTTTGCAGTTAATAGGACCGTCTCAGATCTGCTCTCTCTGGGCCCATTCCCTCTAGTATTTACCTCTCCCTTACCTCCAGTGTTCTTTTTTTTTTTTTTTTTTTTTTTTTTTTTTTTACTTCCAATAGTGTTTCTTTGGGGTGGTGCTCTATACTTCTAAATAGTTCTGAGATCCTGGAGGTGGAGTTCCCAAATAAAATATAGATGCCTGTGTAATTTGATTTTTTCTAATAAACAATGTTTTTTTAATGCAAATATGTCATATACGATATTTTTATTTGCTGAATTGGGTAATTCTACCATGAGTGCATACAGACTTGAGGTCCATCTTTCCCCCTTAGTGACCTTAGCCTCTCAGTGTTTGCAACCATACATGACTCTTTCATGTTCGGTGGCCTTTCCAAAAAACTGAGGTCCAGCGTTCTGATCAATGTGAGGTCCTTGCCTTCTGAAAGTGAGTTTTATTTATGATTTAGTGGTTCTACGACTCATGGGATTCTTCAGAAATTCTTTTTCATTTCCTATCACTTCCATTGTTCAGCTGTTAGTGGTTTGGCCACATCCACCCATCTTCTGGCATTTCTGTATGGTGATTCCTAGTCAACAAGCTCTGCTGAAGATGCTATGTATTTTTCTTTCCT
>NW_012153352.1:95681-96811 GCF_000956105.1 Propithecus coquereli | reverse complement strand
CATAAAAAATGTTTTAGTGAAGAAAGTCTGCTGATCATAGACAAGCCGTAATAATATAGTTACTCAAAGCAATTTGTTAAGCAAATTGATGACCTATAGGCATGACTTAACCTTTGCCTTGAGTGGCTTTAGGTCCTGTTTGTAATTTAATAGCTCATTGCCACAGAGTCTGTTTTGTCAGTCTTATGATCTCTATTTTGACATCAGTGCTGGTCAGTTTCAGTAGCTAAACTCCAAAAGGGAGGGAGTAGAAGGACATGTGTCAAACTTTCCTTTCCATCATGGCTGGAAACTCAGTCTTAAGGTTTTTCTCAGGTCCCTTGATCAAGAGGGGGTCTGTTCAGTAGGTGGGGGGGATTTTATTTTTACAACACTATGCATTTAAATACAGATATTTAATTAATTAAAAATCTTGTGACATTATGTTTTCCTTTCTAACATTGAATTAATAACATATAGATTTGAACACATGATTATCTCTTTAGGAGGTTTCATTTCTCTGAAATTCTTAGCACACCAGAACTCTTGAACCCCAAACACTACTATACCAAGAAATTGAATATATATGGATATGTATATATAGTAAAACTAAGCTTTACTCTTGACTGTATTCATTCAAGACAGATATTTAGAAGACAGGTATCACATGAAATATCGGTAAATATCTATCCTGGCATTCGAGTAAGCTGAAAAAAAAATGTGCCCAGTAAAAATTTGTATAGAAATTTTTTTATGTGAAAGCAAGTTTGGAAATTGTATTGTTGTAGTAATTTAAAATGTTTAGGAAAACTTTAAGACTCAGCCCACACTTACAATTTAATGTTATACAAAAGGCTCAAAATAAATGAGGGTCCTTTAATGTCTCATCCTAAAGCAAGATTAAAAAAATATATATTTTGACCTGTATGTGTGTTTGAATATTTTTAAATTAAGCCCAGCAAATTACCATCTTTAAAGGTCTAATTGATAGATTCCCCATATCCCCCAGTTAAGATAATTTACATATTTTAGAAGACTGTTTACATGACTATTAGAATTGCTTTGAATTTGAGAGGAAGGCTAGGGGATAGAACAGCTAAAAAGAGATTTAAGCCTTTCCAGTTAAAGGATACTAGTTATTTTCCAATTCC
>NW_012153352.1:91611-95631 GCF_000956105.1 Propithecus coquereli | reverse complement strand
ATCCAGACTTATACATTTTCACAAATAATTGAGCCCTAGTTTTGCTTATTTCTTATGGTGTTACTGGTATTTAAGGTTTTTTTTCATGGTAATTTCATCAAAGTGATTTATGAAATCTCATTTTGTTTTTGCTGGAAAGATTCAGAGGACTTTCTCTTTTCTATAATCTGTAGTGATTTCCACACATATATCATAGATTAACTTCCCTGGGATACAGACTTTGAGATACAGATTTATATGTAGCAAGTTTATTGGGGTGTGCTTTCAACAAAAACAGGGTTGGGCAGACAAAAAATCAGAACTGCAAAGTATTAATAGTTGCAACACAAGGAAAAGATGTTATGGAGCTCTCTAAAGCCATGTTAGTCTTTCATATATCTCCAAAACAGGGCATATATATCCAAAATTGGGGGTAACCTGTGCAGGCCTGTGTACTTTTCTGTGGACCTGTCATTAAAGGTAGACTGCCTTCAGGTGAGGTTCATGACCTTGAGTGAGGCAACTCCCTTTGGCTGAGGATTCAATTATGAGCCACACTGGAAGAATAAGTGCTTAACCCTAAAGCAGAGGTTTGGGCAGCACACCACAGGATTCTCTTTATTTCATACCTTGCACTCCACAGGTCTACTTGCTTCAGGTAATAATGTCATCTCATCTGGAAACAGCCCCTCCACCTTAGTGGTTTATTTGTTTTCGAAGGTGAATTTACAAGATGACTAAGACACACCACAGCACCACTACTGCAGAAGGCGTTATGGCAACAATTGACACATATCACCTCCATCCTCTTCTCTCCCTTCTATCTGTTTTCCCAGTGCATTTAGCTAGCACCTCTGTCAGTCTGGGCAGCTTACCTTCTGGGATGATCCAGCCCCTCAATCCTGAGGGGTCTAAGCCACTCTTCAATACGCCTGTCAAGCTGTGGCAACTGCCCTGATGCATTGCCATCAAAAGTGGCTGGGGATTAGCAAGAGATGCCCATTTTTTCACCTGGGTACCAAACATATTCTTCCCTGAATCCACTGATGATCAAGGTCTGCTACTCCTGCCATGGTAGTGACTACACTTCTTTACTCTTGGTCTCTTGGATCAAAGAGTCTAAAGTGACTGTGTAGCAGCCATAGCTAAACTGAGTGGAGTTCTGGCTTTATCTCCTAGTAGAAGCACTTTTTTCTCAGAAACCTACGATCTCTAGATCTGTAGAGCCTAATTTGTGGGAACAGGAAGCACAAATTCCCCAAGTATGACATTGGGATGATGGTGAGTAGGGCCACCTCTGCTTCAACTGCTTCATTCCTAGTCCCGTGTGCTCTATCTATTTAAGACACAGTGCTATATAATAGTCATTCATGTAGCGCATTTACTGCATCTTAGAGGAAGACACCGAAGCTTGCAAAGTATCATCTCCAAGTCAGCACCTCATCTGCATCTTCACAAGCCAGCCGGGTCTGTCGAGCTGGTAGTTTTCAGGTGTTATGGGACCAAGAGATTCTATGGGCATCATCTGTTCACTGCTCCCCTTACTTTATTATCAAGTGGGTCTCTTGCACCAATGAAATGCTTTATGAGATCTTATATTGATAGATCAAATGTTCGATCAGGCCTCAGTGAATGGTTCCTCCAAAGCCTATAAGCGGGACAGGCACTACATACTCAAAATGTTTCAAATTCTGCCCAGTTGAATCATTCCCACTTCTAGAGTGCAAGGGATACTGTGTAATTATGTTACTGATTGGCTCTTGGTCCTCTCAAGAAGTGCCACTGTATTGGGGATTAATCGAACATTGCTCTGTGTCTAGCAAGTTAGTCATTTAGCTATAGCTAAATAAGCCATCTCAGTTCACCACCAGCAAGAATGTTAAGAATTTTAGTGCCACTGAATGCCAAGAGCTATTATTACACCATCTACTCCAAGTGATGATGTCTTCATTGCCAGCCATCAGGAGGTCATTTAGGTCCAGGTCCCCCTTTAGTGTGTGTTTTCCAGGACCACTCTTGATTTCAATAGTTGTTACTCCAGTCCCTCTGGTGATAGACTCTGAGACAATTTGCATGCAGGTGATTTATTAGAGAGAGTCGCCAGGTACATCAGTAATGGAGTGAGTTAGTGAGGACTGGGCAGAAGGAAAAGATGAACTGCAATGTAGTAGCAACAGAAGCCTCAACTGAACCCATGTAGAACACTGAAGCTGGGCTGATCTTCTGTGAATGTTAAGATTGAGACAATGGCCTGGTAGCTTTGTACCTCAGCAGGAACCAGTCATAAGATGAAGGTTGCCCCAGAGGTCTGCATAGTCGTGAGATATCTCACTTTAGCCCAGGGTAATTCCTGAGAAAGGACTTGGCTGTGAACTTTCAACAAGCGGTATTTCTGGCAACTGGAGGAATGATTAGTGCTTCAGTCCCAAGGGGACACCTGGGCAGGGCTCTAAGGCAGCTACCACAGTGTGAGTTTTAGAATACTTTAATTGAATTCTGTGTCTTTCAAATACATGTTTGTCACTCTGAAGTTTTGCAGAGAAATAAGTTTATACTAAAATAAATTGAAAAGTTTATTTTTTTAATTTACATATGGGATCTATTATAAAAAATATAATTTTCACATGAAGATGACACTATTAAAGTTCCAACAACAAATAGGGCACTTGATTTTGCAAGTTGTTGGGATGGATTTTCATCATTCCTCACATTTACTTATCTTATGATACCTTGTAGCTTTATATTTGCAAAAGATGTATCTCTGCTCAGACTTAGATTCTATAGACAAAGAGCAGAAAAAATCCCTAAGGAGCCTCCCTTACAGGCATCCAACCCAAGACCATGGCCTTACTAGTAGAGTATTCTAAACACTTGGGGAAAATAGTCATAGATTTACACAGAAATTTGATAAAAATACAATAATTATTTCTGGGGCTAAATTATAAAACTTGATTTCATATGCTGATTTGGACTAAACTCAATTTTACCCCTGAGTAGGAGAATACATTTTTAGGAGGAAGATAGTTTTTTAATTTTTATTCCTGAATCGTATGTTTAAGCTCTGAATTTGTGATTTTAGCCCTAGGTGATTAAAGAAAGACAAAGTAAGTAAAGATTGGAAGAAACTAATGCATATAGTGAAATGTAAATATGCATTATTGGTGCTTATAGATCACTATTACTTGGCCCTCTTTTCATCTTTTGGAAAGGTTAACATGTACTAAGCTCTTATTCAAAGAACATTTCAGTACTAAATGTATATTAAAATTTACACAATTTTGGCATTATTTTAACATATTCTCCAAGGTCCTATCTACTGACACCAACACTTTTGATCAAATAGTATCAGTCTTACAGATAATATGTCTACTTGATGGCCATTAGAAGGCCTGATGGTTTTTCTGTCAAGATACATTCCTTAAGAAACTGTGAATACATCCTTTATGAAAGAGTCTTGTATAATGATACAAAAAGTAATCCCAGTGCTAATACTTTTGGTTGAATTCACTCTGCAATCATTATTTCCAATAAAAATGATTGACTGTCTAAGTGGCTGACATAAGGAGTGAGACATTCTGTTTATTGCTATCACCACCGTTGGACTAGCCCATGGGCACTGCAGCTAAGGCTTGTTATACAAGAAAAAGTATACTTCTCTGGAAAAATAACAATAAAATCCCCTTGCATTCATCCAAGAATGTTAGTTCCAAAAGTAGATAGAATGTATGTATGCACATAGCTAAAAGTGATGTTTTCCACTTATTCCTCTGGGCCAGATATGGTATTCAGAGGTGTCGGGCAGGTGGGAGTGGGGAGGAGGGGATGGGTATATTCACACCTAATGGGTGCGGTGCACACCGTCTGAGGAATGAACAGGCTTGAAGCTCTGACTCAGGTGAAACAAAGGCAATACATGTAACTTAAATATTTGTACCCCCATAATATGCTGAAATAAATGAATGAATGAATAAATAAATAAATAAAATAATACTCAGTGGAAATCAGGCAGGGGGGAGGGTGGAGGAGAGGATGGACAAAAAC
>NW_012153352.1:84793-89001 GCF_000956105.1 Propithecus coquereli | reverse complement strand
AAGAAATGTCTATTAAAATGGGGGAAAACTGCACAGTTTTAATTAAAATTAACCATTACAGATGTATCGGCAGTAAATTATGTAAGTTTGAAACTTCACTCTCCAAATGAGCATTTAGAATATAAGAAGTACCTGATCACCTAGTTTAAAACTCTGTAGACATGCATATTTATGTTTACATGTGGTCACTGAGTTGAACATTGCCTCCTTGATTTGTCCACATTACCTACAGTTGCTGAACAAGTAACTGGATCATCTATGTGACAGTGAGACGCTCCCTTAAGGTGACTATATAGAATATACAGTACCTAGTAGGCAGGTTGAACAAACAGACTTTACTTTGGATACCTTTGTAAGCATATGTTTTTGAAAAAAAAAAATGTGTATTATGTATGTTTTTCTGAGCAGAACTTCCCAACACTCTCAGAGGTAATAGTTTACAGATGTGCTGGCATGTTGAGCTCCTCAGGACTTACTGGGGTGGCCAGAGCCTCTGGGTTAGTTACTTTCAACTACTGCAAGCTCTTTCCTTTATTTAAATTAGTGTGCTTTACAAATAGTATCATTTTCTTTGTGTGCCATGAACTCTTTCATGAAGCACAGTTGAAAAACTATAATTCAATATATGTTTAATAATGCATTTGTTTAAAATTAATTATTTGTAACAAGGGGAAAAGACTCAACACTTTTAGGGATACATAAGTCAACTAGAATCACAGATGCCTTCAAAGTGGTCAAAATGGCCATAAAAATGTATGCATATAGCTAAAGGTGATGCTTTCCATTTACTCCTCTAGGCCAAATATGGCAGTATTCACTCATAATGTTAAATATTTGCTAAAAGGTGATAGTGAAGAATATTTGTCATAAAAACCCAATTGACAAATATTAAACAATTAGTAATTTAATCACTCTCCCAATTTTTAAGACAATAATGATGGCTGATAAATTTAGGACTGCTACTTGGTTATTAGAATATTTAATATTTTTAATAATATCATCTAACCCATTATTCCAACTAAAAAGTATTAGCCCATCATGTTGATGATAATATCACTTGCTTTTCCCCTTCCTTGTTTTCAAAGTTAGTTGCAATAAAAAGCTACTTGAAATTGTATCTTTTTCTAGCTACTTAACTCATTTTGACAAGTTTTTACAAGTTTGGAAATATTCCGGACTCTAAATTCATTGATTTCTGTATCCTAGCAATTTATGCAACAGCTTCTGAAAACAATAAAACAGACTTATATTGTTAGAATGCTGGAAATACACTAAGAACTTGTTGAGATGCTTATAAAACAAGAGTACCTCATTTCCTGTCATAGACTTTCACAGTAATTACATCAAGCAAATAAGTTAAAAAAAAAAAAGGTATTTCTGCTTGCATGTCATTCAAAGATTAGAAATGGGCTGACTCTGAGCAGTGATATAATTGCCCAAAAGGAGTGGATCTCAATTTTGAAATCAATTATACTTCTCTACAAGTATTTAGTTATTATACTCTTCATCATTACATTTCAGTGACAGAGAGGTTTGGGGGAATAGCAGATTTGGGAGGGTATATTAGTTTCTTGTGGCTGCTGTTACAAATTACCACAAATTTATTGGCTTAAAATAGCAGAAATGATTCTTCTGGAGTCAACGAATTGAAATCTGTATCACTGAGCATAAATCAGCACTCATACTACCTTCAGAGTCTCTGGGGGAAGATCCAGTCCTTTCCTTTTCCAGAGTCTGGTAGCTGTGGGATTCCCTGGCTCGTGGCCACATCAGTCCAATCTTTAAACCCACATCTTCAAATCACTCTCTGCTTTGTTCTCATCCTCGATGAGAAATATCCCACATTGCACCCACCTAGCTAATTCAGGATAACCTCCCATCTAAAAAAATTGAATTTAATCATATCTGCAAAGACTATTTACTTATTGCTATAAAAGTAATATTCACAGTTTCCAGTGATTAGGGTGTGAATATCTTTGGCAGGGCCATTTCTCAGCCCACCATTGTGTATGTTGGAGTAGGGTTAGTGTAGAGGGTAAGAAGGGGTCATTAAGACAATGGAATAAAGAGAATATTAGAGGATGATATAAAAATCTTCAAATTCATTTGATCTTAATTGTTAAAAGATGCATTATAATACATCTTGACTGATTTTTAAACACCTAGGTAACCAGAACCAAAGGCAATTCCATTTTCTTTAGCATTATTGGGCTAATCCAAATATCTTCAACACAGGGAAAGCCATCCTTAGAATTCTAAACTGATATTTTAAAAACCAGAGATATCAGTACATATGACTTTTAAATTATTTGCTGACTGGCAAAATAAACATTATTTTTTTCAGTGCCACTTCTAAATACAAGTGGTGATGAATATGTGACAGTAAAAGAGAAGTCGCCTTTTCAACAACTTGAAGGAGATTCTTTTTTCATCACTCATCACTTTGAGGTCTATGAATTACACATCTGCATCTTAAATCCTTGCTATACAAGCAAGTGTACATGAATAATATGAATTATTATCATAGGTGTCTAAAATCCTTTCAATGGACTATAAGGATGTAAATATCTTGGTATGAAATGTTTTGCACAAGTAAAGGCAAGAAATTGGTCATATACAGGTGTTTTCATGGTAAATGAAGATTATTATTATTGTACTAATAAAAGGGAATTATTTTTCACTTTTTAGTTCAAGAAGAATAGAATACCTTAGGGATATTGTTTTTATTTGGAGTTACATAAAACTTAATGGCCATGTTTATATGTTCATTAAAGTGATGCCTATTGGATATTCTAACATTTATAGTCTGTCTAAGAAATAAATAGTCTGTTTAGGCAAAATATTTTTAAGTATAATTTCCAAAATAGTTCATAGATCTAATGAAACTAAACATTTTAAAGCAAAACCCAGATTTCTAGGAATTGATTATATTATAATACAAGCAAGTAAAGCATAAGAAGTTAAATAAGAAATTAGTTGAATAACTCATAGTACATGATTGAACTGACATGTATGTTATAAAATAATGAGACTTTTTAATTAAGTGAAAAAATCAAGTAACAAAATATAGAGCAAGATTCCTATTTAATTAAGTGCATATGATTGAAACATATACTAATAGGAAAAAGAATGGAACATATACAATAAAATGATACTAGTGATTATATCTAAGTATGATATTTTCTCAATTTCCCCTTATGATGTTCAAAATTTTAAATATTTTCTACAATAAAAAATTTCTGTAATTGGGTGAAGAAGTCTTATTCTAAAATGAATGGAAAGTTACAAAGTCTTTAAAATGCCTAGGCAGATGTAAAATCACAAGGAAACTTGATCATATGACAACAGCATTGGTAAAAAATGAGAAGTTAGAAATCTGCCTTTCTCTATAATCTGTAGCATGATCTATGATTAGAGTTGGATTTCTATCAGACTCTGGCTGATAACTTTATCAGAGCCTTCATTCCTGGCCCAACTAGAAGTTACAAAATAGTGTGTTTTTATGTAGGTATTTTTCTTAGACAAGTTTTTATAGCATGTATTAGAACACAGGATTTACAGATTACAATTGGTCATAAAATCACCAAGAATTAGGAAATAAGTTGCTTTATTTGGGCCACTTTTTCTCTTGTTTATTATAACAATAGATGAGAAAGTGATGAGAATAGCTAAGCAGATTAAATGATACTGCTGTTGGTGATGAGAAAACTAAAGTAAAATATAATTTGAGCAAAAGATGAATATAGTCCTACCATTTTGACAAGGGATATTTGTTTTATGAGTATATATTTTATATCAATTAAAACATCTTTATTGTTAATGTTAAAACACCTAATTGTTAATCATTCTAGACATTTTTCTTGCTTGAAGTTTTTAAGACAAGATTTGTTAATGCAATGCTTCTTAGTAATTCTTCTGTCATGGTTCATTAGAACTGATTACATTATTACATTTAAATCAGAAGATCAGTGAGATTGGTGAGCTAATACCAGTTTTGTACCCTTTAAAATAATCATACCTAAAAACATTCCTGTAGATTACATCAATTGCATATCAATGATGAATATAAATTATATTGGGTGAGTGACTCAGTTATATCCTGTACTGTTTCTCTATGGCAGATATAGTCACTTGCATCCAGCTAGTATTTAATAAATGTGAATTGATTCATGGCCCAAGTCCTTCTGTAAATAAGCACTTAGGGTAAC
>NW_012153352.1:80306-83943 GCF_000956105.1 Propithecus coquereli | reverse complement strand
TATACTACCTTAGTCTACCTTTATAAATATTATATAACGATGGATATAATAGTGCCATGTCTCTGAGCCTAGCCAATGTTTTGGCCTATCACGATTAAATAATTAACCTTAACTAATTTTTATCTTATATAGCTAATTTGATTTCATTATTGGAGCCACAAATACAACAGGGAAGCCATGATGTTTCAATTACTTTTTAGTAGATAGTTTTGACCATTTATCTGGAGACTCAAGTTGAATCAATCTTTTAAATGGTTCACCTAGTGCTCTAATCAACTCTTGAAAAGTGAATTTCATCATACAATAGAATCTATCATCACAAATTATATCTTAAAGTGTCTATCTGAAACATAAAATATAAGGTTTTTTTCTACAAGAAGAAATGAGGCTAAAGCGAAATTAGTTTTATAGCAGAAAACTACAAGTTAGGTGATATCTAGCAAGTGTGATATTTTGTTATCCTATTAGGTTATCTCTCCTGGGCAGAACATCCTTTCCAATTATACTCAAACTGAGCAATTGTCAATTATATCACATCAGCTAGCTGTAGCAACTGGAAAGAAGTTAGTACAGATCTTTATATTCTTAAATAATTATGATGAGTAATTTTAAGAACAGCATGAACAGTAGTGTTTATTGACAAAAATCATAGGCCAAATTACAAAGGAATGCAAAATCTTCATCAGTATTTAGGCAGCTAGGCAAAATTAAATTGGAGGATATTTAATTTGTAAAAGTGCAAGCTACTGAAATGAGAAAAAAGCATAAAAAGGAATGATAAATAAAATAGGAGAATGAAGAAAGTAGGTATAAGAAAGATAAATGAGAGAAAATTAATTGAGATAAAGTTAAATTAGATAAAGCTGTGCCTTTGGATAATGATACACAAGCAGTGTCTACCCTCTGTAGCATTAGTGGGGGTTTCTGTGTTTATTGAAGGAGCCACACCAGCACAAGTGATAACTGTCTTTTGTAAATTTATAATGAAGTGTAGTGCATTGTGAGGCTAACTGGTTTGTAATGAAGCATACAATAAAATGAAAATAGCACAAGTAAATGCAAAGATATGAAAGGAACATTTACTATGTTCTTTCTGTACAAATCCTTCTGGATTAATCTTGGAAAAAAAGGAGGATTAAAAAAGAAGTGCAAAATTGTTACTAATAAATACTATAAAAAAGCAACTCATAAAACAAGATATAGAAAGTACTTTTTAATTGTGTTGCACTGAATCAGAAATAATAAACTGTTGTTTTAATGAAACCAAATGAAGAAATGTTCATTTCATGAAATATTATCCTTCTATCAATGTTGGCATTAAAATATCAAAAAAACCCCTTATTCCAGGGAAGGATATGTTGCATTAAGGAAACAAGTCTAGGTTGCAGTTTAATTAGATAGAATATTGTTTTATATAAGTCAATGTGGGTAATATATTTTTTTTAATATCCTAGGGACTAAAACTTTGGGGATCACTGCTATATTATTTTAATAAGAAGAGATTATGATGTAACATAATATAATAAAATGGCAACATATAGTGGGAACTCAATTATTGGGTACTTTCAAACATTCTATCATTCCATTCTCATATAAGCCATGTGAGTTTGCTGCTATTAATAAGCCTATTTTAAATTTGAGGATAGTGAAGTGTAGTAGACCACATGACTTAAATGCAGCCAAAGAGCTCCTAAGTGACAGAGCCAGATATTAGGTTCCCAGTTCTTAATCTTTATATCTTATTTGTTTATATGTGACCCACTCATTACCTTACCTATCCTTCCATACAATTATTAATTTCAGTGACTAAAACAAATTATTCAGTTTGATATTTTTAACCAAACTAACTTTAATTTATATTTATATATACACATAAGTAACTAAGTGTAAATCTGGATGAAGATTCCAAATTCTTATTCTATATTCAGTATACAATATCGAAGTAGTGACTATGCCCTCTATACTACATGGATACAGATAAACATTTTAGCTTTTATTGAGCTTAAAATATAATTTCAGTTGTGAAATAAAAAAAGCTTCAGCATTGACATTCCTTAATGCCATCTCAGAAAGCATGTTTGCCAATGTCAAATTTTCAGAAATATTTGATATTATGTAATACAGTGTATTTAATGAGCCCTTCCCCATGTTTTGCTATCCTATTTTGGTTTTTAGTGAACGGTGTTTATGTAGCTCTCTATTATAAATAAGGTGGGGAAAATGTGTCACTATGAAAAAAGGACATGATAAAACATTATAGTCAGTCATTCTTCCTTTCTGTCTTATCATCACTTAAATCAAGTGACTGAAACAAACTTAAATGTCTCCTTAGATCTCCGTTCTATAACTGACGTTCCTTTCCTGCTATAGCTTGCTCAGCTTCCTGATCCTGTCTCCAGTCCCTAACCCCCACCTCACAGAGCCTCTCAAATCCCTTCTTTTGTTTGGACCATTTGGTTTTGCCCTCATTTTATACTCTGCTGAGCAATGCACATACTCAGCAGTTGGATGAACCCACCTTTGGAAAACAGCTGATTCATCACTTATTGTTACATAAACTCATCATGTAGAACTCTCACACCTCACACTACAGAAATAATCATAGTAATCTAATAAAAACTAGGTCCGGGTGGGAAGAATGGGTTCTGCTTCTGAAAATAATAATATTTTCTTTATATTGCTACTCATTCATTCCTTGATATACAAAATATTGTCTGAATACCTGTTTTGTGCAAACAAATACACTAAGTTTAGAACTTAGGGATAGAAACAAAAAATTTTAAAAACAGTCCCTTTTCTTAAGGAGCTTATCATTGTGCATTGGAGAAAATATGTGAATAATTAGGTATAAACATTTGAGTGAAATTAGGACAAGCAATCTTTACTGTAGCACTAAGTAGGGCTCAATGAATTCTGATTAGATATCACTCAGGAGGTGATATTCAAATTAATCTTAGAAGAAAAATAAAAAACTAATAGGTGGTAAGAGAAGTATCTAGGGGAAACAAAAAGTATTCAGGATAAAGGAATAATATACAAAGACACAGAAATGAGAAATAGCTTTCCATGTACCTGCAACAGCAAATCATTGATGTGTCTGGAATCCAGGTTAACTCCAGAGATGAACAGAAATATGTGGCTCAAAAGATAACGTGGTACAAGATAATGGAGGTTCTTGAATCATAAAATAAATATTTTGGAACTCACCCTGTAAAGGATGGTGTCATTGGTGTCTGTTTAGATGGGAAATGATATGTTATTCTCTTATTTCACTTTTTTTTTTTATTATTTCAGGGTATTATGAGGATACAAACATTATGGTTATACTTTACGTCTTTGCCTCACCCAAGCGAGGGTTAAAGGCATGCCCTTCCCCCTACAGTGCTCCCCGTGTCCTTTAGTTGCAGGTTTATCCCCCTCATCCCTCTAATCCCTGGAAAGTATTACTGCCATGTGATCACCCTAGTGTTGATCAGTTAGTACCAATTTGAGGGCCAGTACAAATGGAGCCCATTCTTCCGATCTTGTGGTGCCTTGCTTTGGATATTGGGCTTAAGTTTAATCCAGGAAAGTATAAGAAGTTCTAGATCACTGTCATTTCTTATGATTGAGTAATATTCCATTGTGTGTGTGTGTG
>NW_012153352.1:75669-79402 GCF_000956105.1 Propithecus coquereli | reverse complement strand
CTCCCAGTTTGTTCTTTTTACTTGAGATTGCTTTGGCTATACAAAGTCTTTTCTGGTTCCATACAAAGCGTAGAATTATTTTTTCCAGATCTGTAAAGAATGATAATAGGATTTTGATAGGGATTGCATTAATTCTGTAGATCACTTGTTTCCTTTGTTTACAGTAGCTTTTCACCATAGCCCTTCCAATACCCTACACTTTCATTTCATTAAGTTCATAAGACAGCTAGAATGGCATCTTCTGAAAGGCTTTTCACCTCTTCTGTTAAGCTTTGCAGGATCTTTTACCCAGGACAGGTTATGTCCTCCTCCCCTCTTCCTTCCTTGTACACAGACTGTATATCTTTTTATGATTCCTATATAATAATTATCTCTTTTTTTAAATGTATCTCCCTTACTTAACTTGAATCCAGGGAGAACTTATCATTGGTTTTTATATTCTCAGCGTCCTTCCAGCAATGTTGCCTTCTAAATGTTTAATAAATTTTAGCTGAGTGATCAGAACTATATGTTGATAAGAAAATTTGTCATCATTGAAGAAGGTACACTAAATAGACAAAAGAATAAAATTAGGGATAATAGCTAGATAGCTACTGTCATGACCAATAGTGAGTGGATAATATAAGGAGGTATGAACAGAGAAATGAAAAGGAGACACTAGAGAGAGAAAGCTGATTCAATGGGACAGAGGCATAAAGACTGATTTCAAGATGGCCCTAGACATCCTGGGGAAAGGTTGTACATTATCCTGCATGGGGATGGTTTTGTTTAAGAAAACTAAGTTCTCTTTTGATGGATTGTATTTTACATGTATATTAGCACATCTAATTTTTTTAGATATCTAGAAAATAATCATTCACTCTTAAAACCGAAATGTGTACTACCATTTCTCTTGTCTCGAAACCTAAAAATTATGCTTAAGCAAGTTTGAGCTATAATACTGTAAGAGTCCATAACAGTCGGAGAAAAAAACCAACAGTGAGATAAATGTACATCTAATCCTGCTCCTTAGAAAGAAGCAATATCTAACATTTCCTACTAATCTTATAATTTGGGTGTGTCAAAGTTCAAGTTCTATTTGAATCGTACTCAGCTGATTGCAAACTAATTATATGTTGTTTCTCTCTTGCTTCCCTACAGTATGCTGTCTGGCTAGTCCTCTGGGTTACGTGGAATGTGTTTGTTATCTGCTTCTATTTGGAGGCTGGGGATCTCTCAAAGGTAATTTACCATCTGATTTGCCTGAGTCATCAGTAATATGTTAACAATTCTCTTTATAAGTCAGGCGGAGTCTTACCCTGTTCTTGTCTCTTACATGCACCTCACACAAAGGTAAATTGAAACGTATGTTGATTTCTATCTCTGCACTTCTATCATCAAAGACACGTTTGGAGTGTCACAAAAATGTGCTTTTATTTTTTAAAAAAATTTTGCATGAAATATTGATTATTATAGCGACCACACAGTGCACTTTTAAAAGTACATTGACCAATGAGAGATTTCTGAAGCAGAACAGGAATTTCTTCAAAGAAAAAATCTTGAAGATTCTTGAAATAATTTAGTTTGCCTATTGCTCTGCTAAACATTTTCCTGATTGAACCCAATTAGTAATATCATAATTCAAACAATTGTTGGGTTTTAGCTGAACAAAATTGTTGTCAGAGAGATACAGTTTATTACAAAATGAATAAAATAAGCACTTTATTCTAAAATAGAGTAGGAAAGACTTCAAATATTTGCTTTTTTCATTTTTCAGTTCTTTGTATGTGTGTTTTTATTATATTTTTAGCATGAATGCCTTTACTATTGAAATAGTGTAGCTTTTAGATCTCTAAAGACACCATCCTTCTCCTGTTGGAATGCAATTAACAGCAAATAAGTCAAATGAGGTAATTCATTCAAGGGTAGTAGTAAATCTTGACTCTTGAGAGGGTTACAAACTTATATACACTTCCTCATATTAACTTTAAAAGACAGAGATTGTAAAATCTTCTTTTACTTACGTCTTATTATAGCAGAAGGCACCTGCCAAGACACTGACATTTTTAAAACCGAGAGATGCTCATATGCTAAAAAATTCCCCAGAAACTACCTTTGCCTTTCAGTATATGTTTGGGGAAGAGGGAAGGGAGAGTGGTAATACAAAGCACTGTGATCATGTTTCGTGATAATCTTCTATTATTTAACTGTGACATGTGGCTTTATGTCGAGTAGAAATCATCTTGATTTGTTTTAGTTCAATAACAGAAGATGGAGGATAAAATAAGAGGGTGATGTTACAGTATGAGAGAGAACAAAGGCTTCCAGGATGTGTGGTTTATGAACAGATTTTGGACAAGTCCTCACCATGGCTTGCAAAACCTGTCCTGGTGGATGATATTTCTGTGTATCTTGCAGGGCATGGTTCCCTACACTCTTGGTAGCAAGCAGTCCTTTCTGGAAGGTGCTGTGCCAATGAAAAGAAATTGTTCAACAGCTCTAGGAGGGACACAGACAGGATTGCTGCTTTAAACTCATACTCTCCTCTGTGTGAAAAAAGCAGATGTGCTTTTCCAAGGACTTGAATTTCTTACCCAATTTGTACATCTCTGCTACTCTATAATCCACTTTCTTCAAAGAAATTCCATACTAGAATGACTTTTAATGATATTTTCAATTTTAAATAATCACCTTAAAAATTGTAAGGCAAGTGTTTAGGCATATTGGCTGAGTAAAATGATGCAGTAGATCAGAGAATTTGTTTAATATTAAAAAAGAGAGAGAGACAGAGATTTGAGCAAACCTGGCTATAAAAATGTTCTGTAATTGTGCTCACTGCTCCACATGACGATCACAGAATAAAGCTTGTGATCTCATGACCTCAGATACAGGCATTAAAACCACAGCAAGGGCACTAAGAATTCTTTCAATGCACACAGATAATGACTATCTCTTGGCAATGAAGCAGTTAATAATATTTTCTTTTCTTCTCATCTCATAAACCAAGACTAGGCTCTGCAGAGCACATGAAAATTTAATAATTTCCTTTTAACAAATAATCTAAAGGAAAACCATAAAGGGAAAAGTTATATAGCTCTCTGTATTGGGTTTTTCCTCCTTTTCTTCCTCACAGGTTTGAGAGAGGTATATTTATACCATTTAATTCTTTAGTCATTGCAACTGCCTCACATTCTTCAAGTAATACAGTGCCAGAAGGAAGTAACAGTGATTGAAAAAGGTACAGATGAAAACTCAAAAATGGGATTTCTGAAACTTCTGCTGATACTTAGATTATAGAATACAAACCATTGTTTTCAATCCACCAAAAAATGAAATAATTTGAGTGTGTCCACCATGTGAATGGGTCAGTTAGTTTGAAGCTGAGGAAGAAATATGGGAAATAGAAACAAGGAAGAAATTCAGTGGGCTTTACATATGTGAAAGAGGTATGTTTATTTCCATAAAGTGTTTTGTAGCTAGGTAATTGCTTTGTAATTAATATTGGCAAGAAGCGATCAAAAGTGGTAAAACATGAAGGCAAACCTTAGTTACCTTTCTAGAGTTTGGAACTTTGTGTTGTCTTTTCTGCTTTTTCTAATAACCTATCTGTCATATGCTTATGAGTGAAACAGAGATTAGAGTCATTAAGCCACCAGTGTGCATATTCAGTAATGAAATGACTTAATTTTAATAATATGATATACAGGACTAAACCGTTTGATGTTGTTTTCTTTGTACACATAGTTGTATAGGT
>NW_012153352.1:71100-74216 GCF_000956105.1 Propithecus coquereli | reverse complement strand
TTATTCCATCAATTCTTTTTTTCTTTGTCTTACTTTTTGACTTCCTTGTGATACTCCTGAACTGAGTAATGGGGTCCTTGAACCTTTCTTATTCTGTCTACATTCTTTCACTTGAAAATACCATCCACTGTCATAATTTAAACTATCATCTTTACACGTATGTCTACCAGATTTATATCTTCAGTCCTGACCTTGTTGCCAAGTTAAAATCCCACATCTCCAACTTCCTGATGGTGTCATGTCAATTCCATTGTCACCTTAAATTCAACATGTCCAAAAGGATTTATCATCATCTCCAAAGAATCCAACTTCCTTAATTCACATCTTACTAGGGGAAGGAAAAAAAAAAAAACAAAGAAGCAAAATTCATTTTCAACAATGAATAAAACGAAAAAGAATTTTTGAGTGGGCTACGGAAATCTTTATAGATTATCCATGAGATAAAGCAAGAAATACATATTTTTATTATACATATAGTATTTGTATGTGTGTGTGTGTGTGTGTGTTGTAAACTTTAGACACCAACAAACTGAAAACAATAGAGATCTATTGAAGTAATAACTACTCAGGAAATGTTGGTACTTCAAAGAGATGAGCTGACTTTTTAAAGATGCTATACACCAGGGGCATTTGCTGATCCAAGTTGGGTTGGGAGTCTAAGAAGTCAGTCTTTAAACCTGTAGAAGGCTATTTCTGGAAAATGTATAAATTGACATAGCTTTGAGGGAGGTGGCCTCAAGCATGTGGACGGTTTTTCTATAAAGGCATCTGGTGAATTCTGTACCAGGCTAAAAATATAAATAGGAAAACTCTGGAAGAGCATAGTGAAGTTTTTTTGGCAGTTGTGCTAGATGAGTTTGAAAATAAGGGAGAGCTTTACAGAATAAACTAGATTTATAGTTGAAAAGACCTGAAGAGCAAGCCAGGGGAAAACTAGATGCAGAGTGATCATTACCAAGACTAAAATCCAGGCTCAACACAGTGCAGTCCTTAACTGAAATAAGCTGACAAGTCATCACTTTATCTGTCTAGTTGAGAGAAGGGGGAGACATCTTAAGACAAAGGTACCTTGTCTTAGATCTTTACAGTTTATTTATGTGAATGATATCATGTAATTGAAAATTACTACATATGTTAAAAGAAAGAACCTCATAATTGAAAGTGAAGAAAAAAATTAGTCACTTGAAACAGATTGATACATGATTCAGATATTTTCATTACCCGATAAGGACCTTAAAAAGTGCACATTCAATACATTGTAGAAGATAAAGAGAAAAACTGGAGATAATATATTGAAAGATGATGAATTTACACCCAAAGAGTTAGGATCTATATACAAAGTCAAATGGAAATTCTAGAAATGAAAAATATATCTAAAAGTAAGAACTCATGAGGTAGACTTAATAGTAGATTTAAAAGAGTAGAAAATAGGAATAGTAAACTGGAGAAAGGTTTTATAGAAAATATTCAAACTAAAGCACAGAGAGAAGTTAAAAAATACAAAAAAAGAAAAAAATAAATAATTAAAAAGGATGTCAATAATATATGGGGCTCAGCAAAATATTGAATATACAAAAAAATGAAATACCAGAAGGAAAGGAAATGTAGGTTTGGATAGAAGCAATATCGCAAGTGATAATGACAGAGAATTTTTCAAAGTTGATGAAATACATCAACCCAAGATTCAAGAATATCTCATATCTCAAGTGGAATAAAAACATTAAGAAAACCATATCTAGGTACACAAGAGTAAAAATGTTGAAAATCAAAATCACAGAGAAAATCTTAAAAGGTACCAAAGGTAAAAGACCCAAAGACTCAAAGTAAAAACAAAAAGACTGATGATTGACCTTTCGACAAGAACAATGGATCTAGAAGGCAATTGAATGACCTCTGTAAAAGTGCTTTTGAAATGTCAACATAAACTTCTATACCCTGAAGAAAATATTCTTCAATAATTAAGGTGAAATAAAAACATTTTCAGACAAGAAGAAATAAGATAATTAATTACCAGCAAACTCATACATACTAAAGAGAGTTCTTCAGATAGAAAGCAAAAAACAAAGAAACAAAACCCTCACAGAGAATGGAATTTCAGGAAAGGAAGAAGACAATAGAAAGAATAAAAATGTGGATAAAAAGTAAATAGAAAATAGTAATAGTAAGGTCTTTTAGGATTTAAATGTATGTAGAAATAAAATACACAACAACAATAACACAAAAGGTAGGAAAGTTAAATTGTTCTAAGTTTCTAGCATTATCATGGTAATGTTAAATGTAATATTTATATTAGATTGTAATATTTCAAGGATTAGTAATTTCTAGAGTAGCTGCTAAAATAAAGCATAACTTTCAAAAACTAATAATAAATGAAAAAATTAAATAAAAGAAATAATTTATTAGTTCAAGTGAAGCTAAGAAATGAGAAAAACTAACAAAAATCCAGAGGTAATAAAGAAAATAGCCAGACGGATGATATCCCAAAATATCAATGGTTTTCCACCTGTTTATGTCCTCTGCTGTTTCCTTCCTCAGTGTTTCATAGTTCTACCTGTAGAGGTCTTTCACCACCTTAGTTAAATATCTTCCTAGGTATTTTATTTTCTTTGTTGCTGTTGCTCATGGGTTGGTAGAATCAACATTGTTAAAATGTCTATACTTCCCCATATGATCTACAGATTCAAATGCAATCCCTATTAAAATACCAACATCATTTTTAGCAGATCTAGAAAAAAATAATTCTGTGCTTTGTATGGAACCAGAGAAGACCCAATAGCAAAAGCAATCTTAAGCAAAATGAACAAATCGGGAGGCATCAGTTTATCAGACTTCAAGCTATACCTCAAGGCTATAGTAACTAAAACAGCATGGTACTGGCACAAGAAGAGAGAAATAGACTAATGGAACAGAACTGAGAATCCAGATGTGAAATCATCCTCATATAGCCACCTAATCTTTGACAAAGCAGACAAAAGCATACACTGGGGAAGAAAAATCTTATTCAATAAATGGTGCTGGGAAAACTGGATAGCCACAAGTAGAAGATTGAAGCAGAATCTGCACCTCTCACCACTCACAAAAATCAACTCACAATGGATAACAGACTTAAACCTAAG
>NW_012153352.1:70416-71050 GCF_000956105.1 Propithecus coquereli | reverse complement strand
AACGAATCCAGCATCAACTGAGTTGAGATATTTTGGACAGAGGAGAGATAAGCTATTTGTGCTGTAGTAATTTTTAACTTGAAAGTGCATACCAGTTTGAAGTAAAACACTTGCAATATGGGAATTAATCTATTTGGTTCATCATTTGAGAAGACAAAATTTAAGAAATAATTTTTTGAATACTAGTACGTAAGCAAAAATTTAGTGGTCTTCTGGTTATCTGCAAAGACCTATATTTTATTTCATGTTATAACATTATAAAGTACTTAGGCTGAAATCATATTCTAACACTTTTCTTCATCTTACTATTTTGAGCTCTTAGTTTCTACTTTTTTAATGTATAGAGTACCAGTATTGAGTGATGTACCCATCTTTATAAATAAAACAATAAACTCATAGAGCATGCAGGAGAAACTATGGGATAATTTAATATTTGAATTAATATTGTTCTTTAAGAAGTAAAAATACTTGTACAATTACTATTTAACAGAGAATATCTATGACAATTGATTTAGGACTAAATCTAACAAGTATCAAGAGGACAATATATTGGATTCCTTTTTTATTTTTATTTTCTCACTATCAAATGTACATAGTCTGAGAAGATTTCAATTAACTATTACTAAACTAATTA
>NW_012153352.1:42860-70366 GCF_000956105.1 Propithecus coquereli | reverse complement strand
AAAACTCTTATAGACATTGGTCTAGGGAAAGAATTTATGAAGAAGACCCCAAAGGCAACCATCACAACAACAAAAATAAATAAATGGGACCTGATCAGATTAAAAAGCTTCTGCACAGCCAAGAAAACTATCACGAGAGCAAACAGACAACCTACAGAATGGGAGAAAATATTCACATGCTACACGTCCAATAAAGGGCTGATAACTGGAATCTATATAGAACTCAGGAAAATTAGCAAGAAAAAATCAAACAACCCCTTTAAAAAGTGGGCAAAGGACATGAACAGAAACTTCAAAGGAAGATTGACTAATGGCCAATAAACATATGATAAAATTCTCAATATCTCTAATCATCAGGGAAATGAAAATCAAAACCACAATGGGATATCACTGAACTCCAGTGAGAATGGTTTTTATCAAAAAGTCCCAAAACAATAAATTTTGGTGTGGATGTGGAGAGATAGGAACACTCATACACTGCTGGTGGGACTGCAAACTAGTATAACCTCTGTGGACAGTAATATTGAAATAACTCAAAGATCTAAAAGTAGAATTATCATTTGATCCAGCAATCCTCTTACTGGGCATCTACCCAAAGGAATAAAAGACATTCTATAAAAAAGACTTCTGCACTCGAATGTTTATAGTAGCACCATTCACACTTGCAAAGATGTGGAAACAACCCAAGTGCCCATAAATACATGAGGGGATTAATAAAATGTGGTATATGTATACCATGGAGTTATACTCAGCCATAAAAAACAATGTTGATCTAGTACCTCTTGTATTATCTTGGATAGAGCTGGAACCCGTTCTACTAAGTGAAGTATCACAAGAATGGAAAAACAAGCACCACATGTACTCACCATCAAATTGGTATTAACTGATCAACACTTACGTGTACATATAGTAGTGATGGACATGCTTGAAGCTCTGACTTGGGAGGGGCAAAGGCAATATATGTAACGTAAACATTTGTACCCCTGTAATATGCTGAAAGAAAAAAAAGGAAAACACGTTTTGATATCATAAATGACCCTACCAATTAGAGAGAGAGTATATTATGAACTAGTTTAAGCAAATATTTTGACAATCAGGATGAAATAGATAAATTCTTTGGAAAACACAATTTGAAATAAATTAAAAATCTGAATACTCTTTTATCCATTAAAGAAATTGAATCATTAATCACAACCTTTTGACAAGAAAAAGAAAACCCTCATTTCATGTCTACGTGGCTTCACTGGTAAACTGTTAAAAATATTTAAGACTGTTGTAATGACAATATTACATAAACTCCTTCAAAGAATAAAGATGAAATGTCTCCCATTTCATTTTTCAGACCAGCGTAACCTTGCTTATTATGGATAGGTGTGAATGTCAAATGACCTATAAATTACTGAATTGAAATATAGTAACATAAATAAGGATAGGGAAAAATGCTAAATATCTCACCACAACTTTGTAAATAATTATATTATTTTTCATACTGGCATTATAATATTTATTTACATTTCCATCTCTCCTACTCAACTTCAATTTGCTAAAAAGCCATATGTCATCATCATTATTCAGAATGTCTGCCACTGAGCTACCACACAGTAGTGGGGAATTATAGAATCAATTAAAAGCATTTTAGATGTTTATAAATAAGCCCATTTGCTACATCATAAAACAAATGTAACAAGTTGCTCTTATCAATATATTCTAATTATTTGCTTACTTAACTGTCCCTTCTTCAATGTAGAAATCATGTTTTATTCATCTCCAGGATCAAGGAAAATACCGGGCATATGAACAATGCTGATTGGAATGAAGTCAAATTGTAATAGAGTGGATTTCAGTAATTGTCTAGATCCACAAATACAGCTGCTGGAGGCTTTCCCTTCTACTCCACCACTGCGTGGGGAATGGGATCTACATCTCTCAGGCCTGACCCAGCACTCTGTGGTGGTAGCAAGCACAGGGAAAGTACTCCTAGTGCAGGTCACCTGGGATCAGTGCTCTTCAAAATTAACAATCACATGAATCACCTGGTGATCTGTTTAAACTATAGATGCTGATTATTTTGGTGTGAGACCTAAGTTATTTCATCCCTAGCAAACTCATACATGATGACATCTTTTTTTGTGCATTGAATATACTTTGATGTAAGTATTTTATGACTGGGAGCATAGGGCACAAGATGAGTTCATGATTTATGGCCATGCTTTGAAGCAGGGATCTAGTATAGATCTTGATATTTGTACATAAACAAATTTATCACTTGATTTATTTCTTAATAATCTATCCAAAGTATTGAATGAAGCAACCAACTAGATTACCCAGAGCTCTGAGGAGCACTTGTGCTTAAAACCCATCCTTTAATACCCAAGTCGTATGTATCCTTCCTTCATGTGGCAAAATCCCTTTCAGTAACCTCCCCATAGCTTTTTCAAAGGTGCCGCTGACCCCATAGTGGATCTGGCTGTACTTCTAATTTTTCTTTATTTGCATTAAGTTTTGTATTATAATTGAATTTCCAGAAGGCAAAGATCTCAATTCCCAGGGTAATAGAGCTCTTATATGTCCAGTGTAGCTTTGATTGAAAACTACAACTATGTCTTCAAATTCTCACTTTGATCTTGACCTTCCTTATTCTTGTGGTTACAATAATGTAAACCATTTCACAGTTCTGCTGTTTCCTCCTATAACTGAGTGAGATTCTTTCTCTCCAAAAGATTTAGATGGCATCTACAGTTTCTATGGCTCTAGTAAATTAACTGGTTTAATTTGTACTTTTTTACTTTGACATCTTTCCCTCTTGCTAATATCCATTTCAAATGGCCCTGTGGTTGTCAAGAACTCCATCCTCTCTTTTGTATAGGTTTAAAAAGTCTCTCGAGTATTAAAAGGCAAACCTTCCATATAGAACAGTCCCCATGAGCATTAGCGAGGTCTTGAGGCATGAGCAAGTATTATTTCTGTTGGATGATTCAGAAGCATCATGCTTGTAAAATGTTGGTAGAAGGTCCTCCCAGAGAGCAATGAGAATAGGCAACCTGAGCTGCTTGATGGAATAGCAGAATGATCTCCAGATAAGGACATGGCTCCCAAGAGTCTCTATGCCACCGGCCAAGTTCAGTGAGACCAGCCTCAGAATCCTGACTCAGCTCTCTCCAATACTGATCTGCTATTCATTCAAAGGCATACCTTACCTAATTTCCACAACTCCTTACTCTGCTCTCTCTGAGAATGGCCTTGTATGATTTTATCTGTGCTCTTTCCGGTCTGTTATTTAAAAATAAACTATACATACTTTTCCTTACCTAACCTTTCTTTCTTAGTAACCTTTTATTCTTTCTTACAAATCAAAAGCTTGGGTTTTAAAGCTATTATTTCTCATGTGGACATTTAGAAGCTCAAAAAAAAAAAAAAAAACTCAAGCACTAACCATTTTTTTTTTTTTTGCGTTCCTACTAAAACAATAATAAAATTCTCTTTGAAGCAATGAGGATGTTACTCACAAAGGAAAGTTTGCAAAGGGTAAGTATGAAAAATAAAAGCACAGATATTAATATCCCAATGCATAATTGTATTCTGCTGGAAATAAAAAGAAAGCAGATACAAATATAGTCTAAGCAATGATCATTGCTTTCTGTCTCCAAAGCCTACTCTATGGAGATTATTCTAGAACAGTAATTTTTATTCTATGCCCAATTTTCAAAAGTTATGCTTTTATAGGTTTGTTATTTATAGAGCCAGGTAAAATTACAGGAATGCATTTGCATTAAGAGTTCCATAGCTTTAAGTTTTAACATATTTGAATGTTTTTAAAATTGAAAATCACTACAGTTTTTTGAAAACCTTGGAATAACTGGCTCTGATTAAATTAAGTAGGCCCCTAGATCCTGAAATAGTTGCAGAGCTTACCTGAGAATCATATCCAATTCCTCATAGTCTATCCCAGCCCCGAGGGTGTGTTCAGTCTTTAATAAGTTCTGTGATGACCATGTTAAAATCTTCCCTCCACTGTAAACCATCACCCAAACATGACCCCTGGAACTCATTTGGAAACTAAATTAAAATTGGCACTTGACAAATTAGCTTTACAGAGCAGAATGTCAATCTCTTTGCCTGCAGATTCACTCAGGGACAATAGATGATTTGATGAACTGGGGGAAATGATATAAAAATACAACTCAAAGGATATTAAATAGTGAAATAAATTATCCTTTTCTGCTTCTAGCATCCAGGGTTATTTGACAAAGAAAGAGCAAATAAGTGACTGTTTTTCATGCCTTTCATATGGTAACAAATCTACTCTATTCTGCTTTGTACTTAAAATTTACATTGAAAATGCAGTTGAACCTTTGGATTAGTAGTTCTGTACACTATAGGTAACCAGGGAGTAATGTTTAGTAAATACTAGGCTATTGGATATAAAACAGTATAATGAAAATTAGACTGTTTAACTCTCTTTCTTGACTGAGAATTGCAAGATTAAATTTTAAAATATTTAAGTTGTTTTAAATTCCAACATAGCATTTAAAGTGTTACTTCCTCCTCTTTATAGATTATATTTTTAATTTTTAATACAGCAAAATGTGTATACAACCTGATGCAATCAGAAAAGCAGCTTAGAAGGATAAAAAGAGGAAGATGACTCACTAATAAACAGCCATTTATAGAATATAATTAGTTTTTCTTTTTCCTTCATTAGCTCATATAACCTGCTAGAGGAGTGAGTCTAATGGTAATTGCAGGACTCCAGGGTTTTCACACTCATAGGTAGCATAATATATAAAACTGAAGTAATTAGAAGGTATTTCAAGAAATGTCATCATTCTCAGTACAAAAACTCGGCATTCTGTAGCCAAGTAGCTGCACTGATGCCATAGGGACACTGTTCCTTTTCGCTTTGACACAGAAATCTGTAGTGACAGGTTCTCCACTCTTTATTTGAACCACAAGGGGGAACAAGTTTGGTTCTCTCAGTCCCAAGAGGGGAACCAATAGCACACAAGTTGACACACTTTGCAATGCTTCTGAAGAGATCTGCAGTTATATAGGCACTTGGAGGGTTGTGACCCTCCTAGGGGTACACCGTGTACAAGGGATTCATCAGGACGCCTGCAGGAGGGGTGGACTCAAGTTTTTGCTCTCTGATTTTATGAGTACAATTCATCCATTAAGCATTTTTTATACCCAGACCCCTCCCCATTACTTACTTTCTAATGCATCTATATAGCATGTTAACTGTGGCATCATAGTGTGTTGTATAATGAGTCCAATTCTTCTTGCTTTTTGCTTCCTGTTTCCTTCTTCTCAATGAAGAAAAAAAAAGATAGCCGAGTTTAATATTGCCAAAGAGCCAAATAATTAGTACTGCTGGATTTTTTTTTTCTCTTTAAGTTATCCATCAGGAAATATAAAGCTAGAAGCATAGTTTTAAAAACAAAGGTAACAGAATATTATCTAATAGAAATAATGGATGTTAAAGGTACAGTGAAAGGAAACAAAAGTATTAATTGCTTATGAAATAATGAGAAAAGAGTATTGCACTGAATCTTCTAACCCCGGAAAGATGGGCTCTCTTAGTCTGTGACGAATTCCATCATTTATTAAGAGTGTAAGTTGTAGCAGCTTTAGAGTTTTCTTTTATAAGGGTGAAAAAAAAAGCACACTGTAAATGTGATTTATAAGGGTTATAACATTTTCAGGGTTTAGAACACTTCCCTGGTTGTAAGCATTTTATTTTCTGAATGATTCCATTCTCTTGAGTATTGCATAAGATCAAAATCTCTACCGGGGCACAAGTGACACGGTCCCATTTGAAAAACATTATCAAACAGTCAAACGAAAATGTGAACAAAACACAGACCCTGGTATTTTCCCAGACAACTATGGAATTGCTAAATCTGAATACATGAAGACTGAAAAAAGGAGAGAATAAAATAATTGCATATTCAGAAATAAGGAGAAACTAGAATGGTTTTATTGATAAATTTATTGTTACTACACAGAGCTCTCATGACAAAATAATGTAAATGATTATGCAAAGTATCATTAATGGAAGAAATTTGCCTTCAGTTTCATATTATCACAGGGTAGTTTATAAATGAAGTCATTGTTTCACCACATTTCTGGCCAAATTTCAAGTCACATTCTCTCAGGATGTGTTAAAAGCAAAAATACAACATGAAATGATGTGCAGGCTGTCTGCGTGTGACATCTATCACCTCTCAGATCTCCAGGGTCTATTCGATCTGTGTTTATTTTTCCTGAAGCTGTCCACTCACTTGAGCAGGTTGCCCTTCCTGGAGAGAGGAAACCCAGTCTTTGAAATTTACTAGGATTGCTGTCCTCAGGATTTTTAATGATTTTTTTTGTTTGTGTTAATTGATAAACTGCCTTAAGAGAGAGGAAATTCAAGTTTACTTCATGCTGAAATGTCTCTTTAGGAAAACATACTTACACATTTTGGAAAATGTTTTTAAAAATTTAACCTGAATAAAAACAAATTGCCATATGTGGTGACTTTATATCCAATTCTCCTCTCTATTCAGAGCAAAACCTGTTTATGTGTCAAAATTACATACATCTAAACATACTCTTCTTCATCATGATTTGACTTCTTTTTCAGTTTTTTTTTAAATTCTATACCTTATGAATATGCTTCACTAAGAAATAGAATAGTAGATCTTTGTTAAAAAACATTTGGACATTGAAAGTTGATCCTCCCATTGGAGTAAACTTAATGTAAAATAACTCCTAATTTTCCTCAGCTTTCTAAAAATATGTGCAGTTCGGACATTCTTCTAAGCATAATGAAATATTGAATAGGGTAAGAATTATACAATCCAATTTATATTTATAAAATATCACTATGACTTATGAAAATATTCTGTGATGAGGGCAAGAGTCACAGGAAGAAAATCGGTTTGGAGACTTTGGCATTACTCTAAATTAGAGATGCTCTTGGCTTAGACTAAGAAGGTAGCAATGGAGGTGGTGAAAAGTGTGTACATTGATGTCATGCAAGATTGCATCTACTTATATTCTTTATATTATATGAGGTTAGCACAACATAATTTGCTAATGTCCAGGTTGTGTGGGGTGTAGGAAGAGAATAATCTGGGTTGACATCTAGACTTGTAGTCTGAGCCCTTAGAATTTGATGTTCCCATTTAATGAGATGAGGAAGACAGGGAGCAGATTTGGAAACAGAGAATAAGTATGTATGCAGAATCAGTTGCTCTGTTTTGTCAACATTATGTCTGAGTTGCCCATTAGACATCCCATGCAGAATTGTCAAGTAGAGTATAGGATATGTCAGCCTTGAATTCAAAAGCATTTTTGAACAGTAGACATCAATTTGAGTCATTAGGATATTAATGGAGTTTAAAGGCACATGAAAGAATGAGAATGCTTAGGGAAAACATATAGGAAAAGGAAGAGATCTAAGGATTATTTTGGAGCTCTACAACTTCTCCAGTCTGAAGAAGAAGATCCATAAAAGGAAACCAAGGAGGAATGCCCCATGAGGTAGAAAGAAATCCAAGAGACTAGTGTCCTAGAGTTTCAGTTAAAAAAATCAAGATGGAAGGATGATAAATTGTGACAAGAATGAAGATTAAAAAGTGAATATCGAATATGGCAAGTGGAAATTATAGCCCACTTTGGTAAAAGTGGTTTTGGTGGAGAAATAGTAAAGAAAGTTTTATTAAATGAGGTGACCTGAGAAAATGGAGAAGTGAGTAAAGTCAGCTTTTGAATGCAGATAAATAGGGCTACAGGAAAAGAGAGGAGTCTAGTGGGATTTATTTATGTATTTTTGTTTTGTTGATTGCAAATATTGGAACATGTTTGTAGGCTGATGGAAACAATCTAGTGAGAGGGAGAAACTGATGGTGTAGGAGCAAAGTTCTTGAGTAGCTGAGTGAAGACAGAAACTAGTGCTGAGGCATAGGGTTTGATCTTAAGTAGGAACAGGGACAGTGAATTTATTGCAAGTAGAAAATGCAGGCAGAGTGGTAGATATGGTGGTGAGACAATGAGGAAATTCTCTTTTAATTGCTTGCATGTGCTTCAGTAAAATAAAGGACAAGAGACATCAATTAGAGGTAAGGAGTCAAGGTTTGAGAATAAAGGGGAAAATACATGTGAATGGAGTGACCCATAGGAATGTACTTAACATTGATTTTCTAATAATGATGGTACTGATGTGCTGAGCCATCAACATAGTTGCCAAGTGTTACATATGACCTGTGGAACTCATGGAAGCTAGTTAGGTGGAGCGGCAATGACATAAACCAACACAGCCATTCGCCTGTAACTGTTACCACATTAACACTGTGCTCTTTTGAACCAATTAAGCCAATTAGACTCAGAGAAATGACTAGTGAGTCAGCTTATTTAACATCCATTTTCTCTATTGGTCCCTTACACACAAGGTTTTAACTTTTCTTTGTTTTTAAATGTTGTCAGTAATTAAAAGGCAACTTTAAAATGTCCTGTCCTAGATATAATTAGAAATTAGGACACGTTATGCGCAAAGATGTTAAGACATTATTTACACTGAGGAAATATCTTTTAACAACCTAACTATTCAATAAGAGAATAAAGTAATTTATGATCTATCCCTAAGTAGTTTATTTTACAGTCCTTTTAAGATCAGAAAACTAATTTTAAAATGATAATAATAAAGATAATTCTTTAGGAAGGCATTTAATTCCGCAGCATGCAAGGAGCTTTCTGAAGTGACATCTGCCAGCTCCCTGCTCGTCCCCTGCCCATCTCCATCTTGCTGAATCCTCTGTGTCAATCTCTCTTCTGCTCTTCCTCAAACCCTCCAAGCAGCATATTCTCTCAGTTCCTCTTTATGTGCCATTTCCACTGCCCAGAACCCTGTTCTTCAGACCTTCTCATGACCGGTAGCTCCTTCTCTTCATGTAGGTCTCTGGTCTCTGGTCTCTGGTCACCTCTTCAAAAAGGTTTTCTTAGACCATTCTGCCTAAAACACCTGCTCCAGCTCCCACTCCTACCACCCATCTCCACTTCTAGTCATGGCACTTATCATAGTTGGTATTACTTTTTACGTTTATTTACTTTGGCAATGTCTTTCTCTGCAGTGGAAAAAAAGGGCTTTGCTCTTTCATCTGTGTATCCAGAACAATGCCAGGAGGTGCTCACTATATATTTGTTACATAAACAAGGTAATGAATTGATGACTAATCAAAGAGTTTAGTAAACTCTATAATAATATAGCTATGCTTTGAGCTCTGCTTTTGCTCACCCAGAAAGATCTCACAGCATTTAGGCATGAGTAAATATCCAAAAAGAAGCAATATAGACTCTGTACAATAGATAAAGAACCAAACTAAAAAAATATTATTAAAGTACAGCAGATAAAAATTGGAAAGATTGTTCCACATTCAACCAACATAATTATCTTTTACTTTTGCCTATAATTATCAGTTCATGAGAAGGTGTGGTTGGAACCATCATATCCTTCAACAAGTGAAAGGGGTATAGAATTCAGAAGGAAATGGGGAAGGACATTTTTAAAATGTGGAAGCAGAGAAATTTCCAATCAGAATAAACACCTTTATCCATAGTGCATGACCCTCAGACCTCCATCAAGATCCTAAAGACTCAAAAACTCATAATCCAGTCCTGCCTTAGATGTTATCTGGAGCTTAATCTATAGGTTAAGCCTCTGCCCTTGTTTTAATATACACCCCCCAGACATGTTCTGAGGGTGCCTATGTGTAGTTTACGTTGGAGTTGTAAAGGAAGATTTTAATAGTGGGTGGCAGGAAAGGTCATAGGAGCAGTGAACTGTTTTGATATTTGAAGTGTTTGTATGGGGAGAAAACTGCAAAAGAATTGAAATTCCAGAACTCCCTAACTGGAGATACTATGCCGCTTAAAAGAAAAAGTTACAAATCCATAATTCTGACTAAAACCAACCTTGCCAAATCGTGTATCATACCCACTACCTTTTAGCTGCGTGCACATATACAAAGACATACAAAATGATTTCTTTTCATCCAAGTGTGATTAAATGAGATTTATAAAATGGCTACTTGGTGAGATTATTGTAATGCACTTGAATCAACAATTTTTACAGTAAAGAACATCCATTATTTTTGATGTATTGTTTATTTTCCAGTTTGAATAATGTAAAATGTTTTTACAAAATGAAGACAGGTAAATGGCAAGCAAATAGGACCCCATACTGTGAAATACATCAGTGCATTAAAAAATTGCATTAAAATCTCCTACATGGAGAATTATTCCTGAACATATACTCTATATATTTCCCCAAAACAAATTTAATTTGATCTATATTTTCAAATTTAAAAGTTTTCTCTCTTTATTAAATCTAAGAACATGAGACAAGAATAAACTTTTTGATATCAGTGCCTTTGTTTAGGCTTACCACACAGTAAATGCACTTGTCACATCCAGCTCCAATCTTCCCTGCACAACACAAAATAGAATAATGTGATGCATTTTAGAACCATGATTTATAAAGGAATATTTTTGTAATATCAATAAACATAATATATGTTACCTTGATTTTTAGTCCTTCATGGGAATATAACATTAAAAATCCATGCTATTAATGATTGCTTTTATCTAGAAGTGTTCTAATTTATAAAAGAAGACACATTTCCTTTAAAATGGGTCTTATTGGTTAAATTTTGACCATACTTCACTACGAATCAACTTCTTGATCAACAAATTGTTCTCAGTGAAGGAACTATGGTATTGTCAGGCAATTGTCAGGTATTGATGGCTGCTGGGGAAAGAACATTATATTGTGTCATCCATTTAATGTGGGTTTTGGGTTACAAATAAAGATTCCTGATCTTTGGAACCAGCAAAGTGTTGCTTTAGCAAGGATTTTTATTTCATGCTATCTAGATGGAAGAAATAGTATCACTAAAAATTGTTGTTTAATGTCAGTGCAGTCTTTGCCATTGGATATTTTGAAACAATATTCTATAAATCTTCAGATATTGCCATTGACCAATATTCTATCATTGCAATTCTTTATTTCTTTCTTCCTTCCTACTTTCCTACCTTCCTTCTTTTCAACAAATATTTTGAACATCAATTATGTTCCCGGAGCACAAGGGTCATGGCAGTGAGCAACCCAGACCCAGGTCCTCTGGTCACGTATTCTAAAGTCTAGCAGAAAAGATAGGCAATTAAAGCACAATTGCCGTGATGTCTGATAGTGTGATAATAGAGCATGTATAAGATGGAAATAGTACTGGGACCTACCTGAAGTTCAAGGAAACACTACAAGAAGCAAGATTTCAAGTGATACATAAAGGTCGAATCAGGGTTAGCCAGGGAAAAGTTGGAGAAGAAGAGAACAATCCTGGTAGACAGATGAGAACTTTAGTGGGCCGGGGGACAAGAGAAAGAGGAAGAGAAGGGTAAGAAGTGAGGCTGGGGGGTCAGTTAGGGATTATATTCCTAAAACCTTTGAGAGTTTGACAATTCAGTCTTCATTATGAGGAGACTGAGAAGCCAATGGAAGGATGTTTAGCAGTGGGGTGGCATAACACAGTTTGCATTTTGGAAATATAACCAGAGTGACCCTCTTCACAGGTAGGGTGCAATAACGTGCCTTGGGAGTTCACAATGTTGCCTGCCGGCAATAAGAAGGGGTCCGGAAATCTGTTTTCTTCCCTCATGAGACTCCAGCCTCCTTTCTGTTACATATCTAGGGTCTCTATTACATATCTAGAATCTCAAGAGAAAAGTTTGGCTTATTTGAATCTTGCCACATTGTGTCAACTATGCTAGTTCAGTGGATGTCATCTTAATTGCAGAAGCTGAGCAAAATTTCCAGTACTTTTGGATGTTATAAGGGTCAGTGCGAGTTCTTGCTCCATTAGCGTTTACACTTACTGACGGGGCACCTGTGAAGCAGGTTCACTGTGCACTGGTTACTACTTCAACCTATTGCATCTTGGGCTGCACTTTTGCTCTCTGCCCCAAGTCCAGGGAGACAGAGCACTCACATACATGTTACATGAAGAGGTTTAATTACTTATAGATAGTCATCAAGGGACAACAGAAGTCTAGGATTCATGAGGAGCCAGGCCTCCAGTGCTCGGAAAATCTGTCCACAGTGAATAGAGTCTTGCCTGTGCATACCCCACTTGCACCACGGCTGAGGGTAGCAGCCTGTCCTTGATTTTATATGCCACGGACAATGGGCTACACTGGGCTAAAGTGTTGAAGGACATCTCATTCCTAGGAGGGACTGGAACAGGCCACTTCCTCCTTATCTCAGGATGTTGCACTCCCAGCACACTCTACAGTTATCTTGAGAAGTACAAGCAAGGAAGTAGGGAGAACTATGTTGGGCCAAGGCTACCCAGAGAACTTTCCTGCAGCACCCAACCACACCAGCCATACCCTTCAGTCTTTTTTTTTTTTTTTTTGTATCACTGAGCTTCTTCCACCAGCACTGACAGCCTCCTGGATGGCGAGGATGAGAACGGTGAGACGACTGCAACTTCAGTTGCAGCACTACAGAGCTTTGGGATTTTGAAATTCTGTTCAGTTAAAGAATGAGTCTGAGATGAGCCTTTTTAAGTGAAGGCACAGGCCATGTGGAACGGAGGCCTCCTTATGAAGGTGAGATGTGAGCCTCTCCCCGGCCAGTCAGAAGAAAGTGTGAAACTTCTCATAAACCCATCAGCAGCCGCGTCACTTTGATGGAGTCCAAGCTACAGGGAAGGAATATGTTACCCAATCTGGTGGGCTACCCCACAAGGTAAATTCTGGAGTGTAGCAGGGAAAGCTGAGGGCTCTTGTATGGCTGCCAGCATAGGAACTGGGATAGACACACTGATTCTCAGGGAAAGCAACTTCTCAGCTGTGCCCAATGGAAATGTCTCATGCACTAATAGGCCCAAGCTCCAAACAATGTAGTGTCTCCCAAACAATTTTTTTTGTTTTTGTTTTTGTTTTTGCTAGTGGAGGCTAGACTCAAGAGGTCTAGATTTTACAACCTCTAGTAGTATCACTTCTCCTTCATCCATTTCTTTCTTTTTCTTTCTTTCTTTTTTTCTCTTTCTTTCTTTCCCTCCTTTCTTTCCTCCCTCCCTCTTTCTTTCTTTTTCTCTCTTTCTCTCTATTTCCTCTCCCTCTAGCCTCATAGAATTTTATGTCAATAGCCTTGTACCCTTTTCTGTCCACTGGACATAGGCTGGGCCCACGCTGGTCTATCCTGATGGCTCTCCTGTCATTGAATCTCTGGGAACTAAGAATAAAACCCTGAGATATTAGTGCTCTGCTTTAAATCTCAAGAGAGCTGACCCTTTCAGTCTCCATGTCATCTGGCTTCTAAGTTTAACCAATACTCTTGCCATCGGTGGAAATTGGAAAAAAGAAAGGAGAATACAAATATTTCTTATCCTCTCCCTGTGTGCCAGAGATACCAACCATGACTCCATCTCTGCTATGTCCTGCTTGATGTGCCTGCTGTGGTTGCAGACCCTACACAGGCCTCCAGCCCCTGGGCTCCATCAACACTGCCTCCACCCCTTTGTCTCCAGCCCAGGAGAAGCTTGCTGCTTTTAGTCTTTGGTTTGCCTCAACATCCCATGTTCGACTTCTTGGTTCTTTCACAACTTATATAATCAATTTCCTGCTTTATAAATTCAGTTTCTAGTACCTTAAGTGCATTCTGTTTTTCTGATTGGGCCCTAACTGATATAGGTTTTATATATAGTAAAGATAACAGCACAACAATTCTGTGTAGGAAGAAGGTAGGAAAGAGGCTTGGAAAAGATCTAGAAATATTGAAGCTTAACTGTCTGGTTGCAGAGGCAGTATTATATTTGATTATTTGTATAGTGAGAAAATAACTATATAGAAGAAGGAATGTCTGATACCATTTTGAAAAATCCATCAGGAAATCCAGTGTTAGAACTATGATGTCATTTGCAAGTCAGGAAAGATGTTATGAAAGCAACTTGGCTCACCTTTGTGAAATATTGTTATAGACCCATCATCTTGTAAAATCCCAGTGTCCTTTTCCAACATAAATTCTTTGTTAGTTTGACTTTTTGAGTTTTAAGAAAATAAACAAAAGTTCTGGAAGAAAATGCTAGAATTTTCACTGAGTTTATCAAGAGGAAGTGGATGGAAATAGGTACTGGAAGGGAGATTTTTACTTTTCGTTTTACATATCTTTTGAAACTGCTTTTACATATTTTTACTACATTCACTTGTTATTCTTCTAGTAAATTTGCAAGAAAGAAACCTACTCCATTGTTGGACGGTTAGTACAAGGATCAACAGAAGCAAGGTGTAGCTACTGTGGCTGTGTTGTATCCCAGTTCTTCAGTGAGGCAGCAGAATTAGGGCTGCATCTCATTTGTGAAGACTTACCTTCTTTTTGTTCATCCGGGTTTAACATTTTCTTAAGAAGTTAACTACGGTCTTGTCAAGCAACTTAGGATGAAAGACTCTGCTGTACTCCAACACATACACATTACAAGATTAGAACATTTTAGCAACAAGACAATATTTCCCAGGGACTGCATTTCCTGTCCCATTCCCTCACTTTTAGATGTGCCCATGCAAATAGTTTTCACTAATGAAATACAAACAAAAATAATGCATACCATTTCAGGGCATTGGATTTTAAGAATCTAGTGTGCTGTTTAGACTCTTTCTCCTTCAACTGGCTGGATGTACACAACCTGATAAGGTCTCAGGGAGGATAATGAAGCCACAATCTAGGTCTAGAAGAAGCCAGGGTCTCTGAATCATTGTACGGAGCAGTGGTGTACCAAGTATCATCTGGGAACTCCTGGGGATCCCTTAGATACTTTCAAGAGGTTGGTGAAGTCAAAAGTAATTTTATAATAACCCTGAGAAAACCGTCAGTTACATTAGCAAATGTGACTTTTTCACACTGTATAATGAAATAAGATAACATTTGAGAGATACATAACTAAGTAAACCAATATTTTCCAAATGAAAAACACAGTATGCTACATCATTCAGGTGTTAAGGATCCATTTGAAGTGCAAGATAAGCCAATGTATTTTAATGTAAACACTATGAACAGTTCATTGATAATGGCCCAGATTCCAAACTGCAACTAACCTTTAAAAAACTACCACTTGTATCAAAGTGCAGTTTCAAAAAAGAATATCTACTATTATTTGAAATATTCCCAAATATCTGAAAGGACTATGGAATTGCTTTTCCCTTTGTTTAGTTTAGTATATTTCATTGTAAGACCAGCTTTTAATATATATACTAGCACCAAAACAAGATGTAACAAGGATAAACAAAGATGCACATATGAATCCACTGCCTTCTATTGAGCCAGACATTAAAGAGAGTCACAAAAATAAAAAAAAAAAATCACTCTTCTCACTGAAATTTTTGTTTGAGAAAATATAGTTATTTTTCATCAAAATATATTATTTGTGTTAACATATAATGGGTTTATTACGACTTGAAAATGAATCAATATGTATTTTTAATTTTCTGTTTCAATGTTCAAATCTGTAAATATTCATAGATATAACACAAATAAATAAAAGTTCTTTGGGATCCTCACAATAGTTAAGAGTGCAGACAAGTCCTGAGTCAGAAACGTTGAGGACTGTTGGTCTGGAGGAAAGTCATCTGCTGATTAGGAGCTGTTAAGCAAGAAATGAACTCTACTGTGTTTAAAGCATTTTCTATTTCGAGGTCTATGTGTTACAGCACTTCACTATGTCCTCACTAATGCAAACCTTTGGGATACCTACCCCATACCTACGAGTGAGATATACATTTGATTGAACTTTTCTGTAGCACTCAGTTGATGCAGGCTTGAATATCTTCACATCCACCATTGACGAGAGTAAGTTGATGGTGGCTGAATAATAAAGATTAGCCAAATAAAAAAGGTTTTGAGAACTTTTAAAAATGAAAGTTGCTAGTATTCTTTAGGGACAGAAAATAATTTAATTTCTACTAAACGCTGGTCCAGAATCATCATCTGTAAATGTTACTTTTTAGCCAAATATGAGTATTGGCATTTGTTAACATTTGCATTATTTGATTCCAAGCTTCTTAGTCTCAGTGCTTTAGTGCTTGTCACCATTTTGTGCTTATTGCCTAACTGTAAGACAACGAAAATGATGTCTTCTCTGTGTTTTCTGTCACATCAAATTAATCGATCACTTTATGTACAACAGTAAACAGTGCAACCAAAATGGTGTATTTGGACATAGAGGACTATAGTGGTTTCTAGGAATGGCATTTCTTTTTCTCTCTTTATCAGATTTATGATTGAGGTAATGCAATCACCTCATTCTTTTTGCGTTCGTATAAAATATATAAGACAAATGTTTTACTGTAATCCTATATGCAATTGATATATTATTTAAAAGACTAATGACTGGGAAGAGGAAAATGCAGTTTGTACTGTTTATATCCTTTATGAATGCTTCTTGAGAGGAGAAAAAAAGGAAAAATTAATTTATGGGCAATCTATATTTTATTCATATTTCCAACTTTTTTCTTTATATTAGTCATAACTGAAATCAGCAGCAGACAAACACCTGGCCAAATTGAAACAAATGTGAGCTAAAACTCTGCTTTCTGTCTGATGGGCTCAGCCCCATTCTGTGAGAGCTCTGGATAAGATGTTCATGGCTTGGAAGATTTGTCTTGAAGATATTTTATGATAGGCCTTTTCATGTCTGCTTAAGCTATGCAATATTGGGATAGCTCGTGTCATCTGATTCTCTGTCAGCATGGCATAGGTAATGACAGATGATGTAAAAGCAGGGAAGTTTGGTGGAGCTGTGGAATTTCTCTATCCTCAACTATATTCCACATGCCAAGTAAACCAAAGAAAATAGTACCCTAATAACTATGAAAGGGAACAAAACATGCTATATAATGTAGTGCCCCAAACAGAGCACTAATATTTATTTTTCTATTACAAATTTTAGATTTCTTTGTTTAAATTTGTACTGCCAACTTAGTTTATTTGGGGTGATAACTTAATTAGAAACACTTTTTTTTTATCCTTAACCATTGTGAGAGAAAGAGAGGGCATAACAAAATTATATAAGATCTGTTGCGCATGGCATTATGATATCGAACAGCTTTCTGGCATGTGCCTGAAACTATCCAAAGTGGCTTATATATTTGACAATTCATTGGTTCTCACCACAGTCAAGGAGGTAAATAATATTTTCCTCCTCATTTTCAAAATGAGGAAATGAAAGCACAGTGGTTAGCAATTTGTCTCAACTCTTTCACCTTTATCCTGTTGTTCCTAATAGTATCACAATTCACCCAGTCTCTAAAACCAGATACTGGGAGAGCCACTCTGACTTCTCCCCCAAACTCCCTTTCCCTTCTCAAGTCATATTAATTTGTCAGCCTAATGTCATTGCTAGATATAATATCTATCCCCACAGTTGCTGGCTGAAGGAAATCATCATCTTGGCTGACCCATAGGTAAAGTTTTCCAAACCATCGTCCTGGCTGTTTGACTCTCTCCAATCAATTTCCAACACTGGCAACAGGGTGATCTTTCTAAAAGGGCAAATTGTATAAGGTCATTTACCTGCTTGAAACACTTCAATAGCTCCCTGTTAGCTACAGAGTGAAATCAAACACATAGCGTGGTATACAAGGCCCACCACAATTGCCCTCTGCCTAACTATCTCTAACTTCCTCTGCCTCTTGCAGCTGCTCTCATCTACACTCCTGTCACACTGAATCTGATGGGCGTGCTCTGGTGGCCACACACGTGCTATTCCCTGTACCTGTAGTGCTCCTTCATTCTCACTTTTCTTGGATAAACTCTATTTACTCACATCCTTGGCTCCAATGCCAATCTCCAGGAAAGATTTTCTGATCCTTCTCCCTCATGTTTCCACCCCTCTCCACTTCTGTACTAGCATTTATCATGTGCTTGTCTCTCAGATATTTTGTTTTCATTGTTGTCTTCCATACATGGACTTGCTATGAAAAGCTTGGGCCATTAGCTAGCCTTCCTTTAAATCGTGGCCCTTCCCCTTACAACCCAAATGACCTTAAACAAGTTACTCTATTTCTCTGACTCTCAGTCTCTCCATTAGGAAAATAGGACTATTTATTATACCTACATCAAAGAGTTAATGTAAATATGAAATGATATCACAGGGGTTAACATTCTTTACTATGGGCTCAAACAGTGAAAGTATTCAATAAACATTAATCATTAGTATTAGCTATTCTCTAGGAACTTAATAGAAATACTTTTATTCCAATGAGTTGTCTTCATAGTACTTGTCACTTTCTGAAATTACCTAGTTCATAGATGTTAATTGTCTGTCTCCCCGGACCTAGAAAGTAAAATTTATGAGAACAGTGAACTTGGTAAACTTGTTCACTATTATCCTTATCACCTAGCACATTATGGTCAATCAATATATGTTATTTCAGTAAATGAATAAAAAAGGTAGAAATGGCAGCAACTTTAAAAAGGTGACATGAACAAGGCGTTGACAAGTATTCAAGTAGGATTAAAGACACATTGCAATGTTACACAGGATTACTTGGGATCATCTTCACCAAGAGTGAGTGGGATAATATAAGACTATCTAAGGCTGTATTGATAATTGGATACCACTTACTAATCAAATCATGTGCCTCTTTATCAAGGCACAATGGATAATTCATATTAATCTCAAAAATTATTGAAGATGAACAAGGGCTATATGTGAGGGTTGTATTTGCTTGTGATACACGGTTGCTTACAACCATTTGACTTTTTTACTCACTTTATAAATTATCCAATTCCCTTTAACTTGATTTCTAACTATAAGCCATTGATATTACTGAATGGCCAATGCTCATTAAATTCACTCTTGTTGACTATTTAAAATAATATCCCTGAAATTGCAAGAATAGAGTCCAAATGAAAAAATTGCTGCAGAAAATAACATCATGGTGCCAAAAGTCTGGCCAAGTCAGTCATGTGTCTCAAATGGAAAAGGCTCAACACCCGAATATCTTTTCCTGTAGCCAGCTGTGAGGTGTAAAAGGTTGTGTTGGATATTTTTAAAGGCCAACTGCAGGGCGATGCCATCATCAGGACTGAGCATGTCAGGGAGATGAACTAGATGCTTTGAGAAGTGGTGAAAGGAGAAATAAGGAGTCCTTTAGCCATTGACAGCCCTCTCATAATTCCTTGAGATGGCTTATTGACCCGTTGGGAGGCTCCTTCCCACAATGTTGTTCTCTGCTAATGCAGCCAGACTCTGCCTCAGCAATGCACAATTATAACCACTCTTAGATCTTTTTAAACATAAAGATTACCAGGATTTAGGCCAGACTCACTGAATCAATATTTTCTGAAACTGGGAATTTGAATTTTTAATTTTCTATAGCTAGAATGATCATAAATCCTTGTTTGCCCAGTGCAGTCTGGGTCTTCACTTGTTGTTACACTGTAATTCACTCTAAAAAAAAAAAGCCAATATTTGGACAATAAGTTATATGTTCACCTTATCTATAGGGGATTCTGATGAGTAGCCAAGTTCAAGACCCTCCTCTTAACTACTTTTTCTAATATCCACGCTCCGTATTTATGGAGCTTTTGCTAAAAACTTACCTTGATATACATACATAGTCATATATATGTAGATGCTTCACAAAGTTCATGGAAAAATGGAACTAAAAGATAAAAAATATAAACTTTATTTCTTAGCATAAGTTCCCCAAGTTCAAGACCCTTTGGAAGTAATGATCCCAGCCATTTGGTCTATCCATAAAGAACTGAGGGTTCTTGGAAGTTAACCATGTCAATACAAACTTTTTTATTAATATATCACTAACTAAAGAAAAAACGGGTGTCCTGTAAATATATGTTATGATTAGGAAACAATTAGCTTTCAGAAGGAGCCAAATCAGGACTGTGAGGTGTATGCCTAATGATTTCCCCTAGAAACTTTCCCAAAATTGCCCGTGTTTGATGAACAGAATTGAGCAGGAGCATGGTCATGATGGAGACGGTAAGATTTCATGGGCATTTTTCTGCTAAAGTCTTGGCTAACTCTCACAAAATACTCTACACTAAGTAGATGTCATTCTTCTTTGGCTCTTCAGGAAGTCAACAAGCAAAATTCCCTGAGGCATCCCAAAAAACTGATGTCATGACCTTTGCTCTTGACTGGTCCACTTTTGCTTTGAGCGGACCACTTCCACCTCTTGGTAGCCATTGCTTTGATTGTGCCTTGTCTTCAGGATCACACTGGTAAAGACATGTTTTATCTTCTGTTACAATTCTTTGAAGGATCTTGACACCACTTGTTTGAAATTTTCATTGAAAGCTCTGTTCTTGTCTGCAGCTGATCTGGGTGCAATGGTTCTGGCACTCATAGAATGGAAAGTTTGTTCGACTTTAATTTTTCAGTCAGAATTGTGTAAACTGAACCAATTGAGATGTCTATGGTGTCAGCTATTGTTTGTGCTGTTAATCATCTGTCCTCTTCAATTAGGGCAGAGACAAATAAATGTTTTCCTTGCATATTGATGTGTGTGGTCTGCTGCTGCAGGCTTCATCCTCAACATTATCTTGTCCCTTCTTAAAACAAGTTCTCCATTTGTAAACTGCTGATTTCTTTGGGCCATTGTCTCTATAAACTTTTTGTAAGTATCGGTGGCTTCACCATTCTTCCACTCAAGCTTCACCATAAATTTTATTTTTATTCTTGCTTCAATTTTAGCAGAATTCATGTTGCTTTATTAGGTCACTGAAATTCTTGCAGAGTATATGAAAGGAACTTCTTGCCCCATTACATCAAACTGAGTGCACAAACAGAACTACTTCAGAATTTTTAGCACCTGCTTCTCATCATTTAAGGAAAGCATCAGATTCAAAGGCACAGCAGTAGTATGCCAGTGTCTGGCTGATTATCTCCCATCCTGTTTATCCATTGCTTTGTGTCCAACAATGATAGCATTAGGGGAAGCTTGAAATAACAAAATGAACCACACAATAACCAAAGTGTATGAGTAATAAAATTCCAGTGTAATATTTGTGGACAACTCTTGTAGTTGCAAATTGGATTTTTCTCAAATCCAGAGTGCTGCCAACTAAATCTATAGATTGATGGCTTAATCTATACAGATCAGAATAAGAATACCTACTTTCTACCTTTTAAAGATGGGTTAATTCATTTCTAAAAGCTAAGATCTCAGAGAAAAGTCAATATAATCTGTGCCTTGTATATCTTTTCATTTCTACCCCAAGCCCAGTATGAGACTTAACTGGCAGTCAATTAATACTAGCTGAATTAAGCTGAATAATTTAATAAACAAATAAAAACAGTATTATCATATATCAGTGGTTCTCAACTGGTAACAATTTTGCCTCCCAATGGACATTTGGTAATGTCTGTAGACATTCTTGGTTGTCACAATCAGAAGGAGTTGCTACTACCATCTAGCAGGTAAAGACCTGAGACGCTGCTAAGTATCCCCCAGTGCACAGAACAGCCCCTAATAACACAAAATTATCTAGCCCAAAATGTCAACAGTCCCAAAGTTGAGAGATCCTGCTCTAGATCATTACTCTAGATCTAGACTACTGCTAAATGTTTTAACCTGACTCATCAATTTTACAGAAACAAAAACTGCTTACTCTCTTTTTACTATTGGATAAAGACCAATTCTATTGACTTGGCCATCAGGACATTGACAAATCCTATTATATCCTCCTTTCCTCCCTTTATTTCCTATTATTGTTCTTAGGCTATAACGATCTACAGTGATGATTCTCTGTATCACACTCACCTGGGGTTGGGGGTGCTTGTTAAAACACGGGTTTCTAAGTTCCTTCCCAGAGTCTTTGATTTAGCCAGTCTTGGGTAGGGCCTGGTAATGCTAGTGTTGCTGGTTCACATGCCCCTCTTTGAATAGCATCTATAGCAACATGATCTACCTCTTCACAGATTCCCAAAACTACTGTGCTCTTCCTCTTCTTTCAGATTGTTTGTAATAAGCATCTTGTATTTCCCTTTATAAATACAATCAATCTTCATTATTTACAGGTTCTCTATTTTCAAATGTACCTATTCACTAAAAAATTTGTATGAGTTCAAAATCAATATGGTGATTTAATGGCTATTCATGGACATGTGCAAAGCAAAGAAAAATTTGAGTTATGCACACGTTTTCAGCTCAGGCTGAACAAAGAAATGTTCTGCCTTATTTTGGCTCTCGTATTATAAACAAGTACCCTTTTTGCAGTCTATTTAGTGCCATGTTTTCCAATTTTTGTTGTTTTTTATTGTGATTTGCTGATTAAAATAGATCCCAAACATAGCGCTGAAGTGCTGCCTAGTGTTCCAGACCACAGGAAAACTGTATCGTGCCTGTCAGAGGGAATGCATGTGTTAGATAAACTTCATCCAGGCATGAGTTATAGTGGTGTTGGCTGTCAGTTCAATGGTAATGAATAAACAATATATATTAGATAAGATGTCTTTAAACAGAAACACACATAAAACAAAATTATATATTGATGAGTTGACACAAATATGCGCAGAGGTTCACAGGAACCCAACACTGTATTTTCCCTAGGAGCAATGATTTGGTATTCACTAACTCAGTGCTTGCAGTGACTTTCTAGAACATGACTTCTACAAGAAATGAGAATCTAAGAATCAACAGTAAATAAATCTTTCTCACCACCTTCCCCATTACTTTTTTCAACTGCCCTGTCTGCCTGTCTTCAGGGAGCCTCCTTTCTTTGTATTCAAGTAGCTCCTCCTGTCCGCTGGACAAGACAATAAAAAAAACTCACTACCTCAATGATGCTGCTATTGTTGTGTAATGCCCTGCTGGGCTGGGTTTGCATTTTATATTCATTTGGTTTCTCCTGTGTTAAACATAGTGCTGGGTACTTAATGGGTGTTTACTAAATATTACTGAATAAATTAATTCAAATGCAAACATATTGTCTCTGTAGAGGGACATTGCAATGTTAGCATGGATTAGTTTGCTTGCTTATTCCTTGGAACCTAATAAAGCCCTGAGGAAATAAACTACCTCACAAGTCAGTGCTAAGAAAGGGTAAGTTACAAAATGATTTTTTTTTCAAAGGTCAAAATTGTTATATCCTCTCTCTCTCTCTTTCTCTCTCCTCCTTCCTGCCTCCTTCAATGTCTCTGTGTGTATGTGTGTGTATCTGTGTGCCTATAGGTTTGAACCAATTTGTATGTTTCAGCTGAATTAAATGTTTTTGAACCAGTGAATGTAAAAAAGAAAATAAAAGATTATTTATTGGCATGTCAGAAAAAGGGGAAAAATAGACATGACACTAATTGCTGAACAATGCCTCCATTGCCATTTCTTATCCTTGGCCTCACTTTTGACCCTAGAGTAGAAAACTCTCATAGGTGGATAGTGCTTCCAGAAGGTCATGGAAGTAGATATTCCTGGGCCATGGATAAGCTGTGTGTGAGTCCCCATCTTTTACCCCTGAAGATATCTGAAAGTTTAGGTTATGTTGGCAGAGTTAGCCCGACAAGATGGATTTAAGGCTAACATACAGTAGACCTGAGAAAGTATAGTATTCTTTCATCTTTGCCACCAGCACAAAGTGTTTTTTCTCTAGTCTTTTCCCCAGAAAGTTCTCATATCAAAAACTGAGGAGGTGGGTGAGGAGTTACCTTTCATTAGCTTATTCCTACCTATGACCGAAACGGGATTCTAACCAATTTTTGTTACTTGAGGTAAGGCAGAACTTAGGGAGCTTGGGGCATGGCTGTTTACTAACCATTTTGGAGGTGTTAATATTTCAATATTCTAGCAATTAGACAGGCTGAAGCAAACAAGCTTAAGATCAACTATGAAGACAATTTTACTGACTCAGAACATCATTCTATCTTAATAATGTTAACCAGTATAAGACTGACTTTTATTTTTCAACATTCTATCTGAACACTGGATTTGGCTTCTGTCTTTTCTAAAGGGAGGAATACTATCTGCCAATGAAGATTTTGTAATACAGAAAGAAACCTGCTTCATATTTTCTATCCCAATCCCAAGGTTAGATATACATAAACAGAGCTCTAAGAAATATTGATTACAGAATAGATTAAGAAAGACCCAGGGACTTTCAAGGAAGATGAGTGTATTAGATTCATCTAAGTGGCTTTTTCCTCTCTTACCTTGCCCAGAAGATGATGATATACTTTCTCTACCTCAGTACCCATCTGTGAACTGGTAGGAGGGGGCCATATTCACAAAACTAAAGGAGCAGAAGAAAGCACTAGAACTGCAAATCCAGAATTTAAGTCTGTAGAGTAAGGAAGGGATGAGTCTGATTCTCCATCTAGTGTTGTAGACCCCACAAAACCAGGAGACATGGCACGAGGCCATTGCCAGTTCTATGAGGAACTAGTAAAGAGAAAAAAAGAAGCATCTAAAAATATAAGACCTGACTTCTGGGGCTGTTTGAGTGTTTTTGATGGGAAAATTCCTCTTAAGTGATATAATGTATACATTTAAAAGAAAATTTAGCTTCCTTGCCCTGGTTTCCATGAGATGAATAACTATATTGCCATAACCCAGCATTGTTCTATGCACAGGTGTAGATGGTCAACAAGTATCTATTGAGATGATTAAAGCCTTGCTGTCCAGGATCAAACAATACAAAGATGATCCAAATATGAATGCTTACTGAAGTAGTTATCAGTTAAAAATCCAAGTCGGTAGCAGACTACAATGAGATTTGGTATTCTGGAAAATTATTCTTGTCACAAACTTACCTGTCAGCTGTTGATGTGATGTTTATGTGTGTGAGCAAAAGGGGTTAGCAGGTATCTGTAATCATTCTGTCCTTTTGGCCTTTTGTTTTCTTAGTCTGTCAATGACAATTTGGCATGATGTGACCTTTTGAAGTCCAGGACTGTGTGTGTCTTGTTCACCAGGGCCTGACACAGAGTAGCTACTCAGTAAATATTTGTTCAGTGAATGAGGAGCCCTTTAACAGTTGGGAGCATATGCCTCTGCAGAGATACAGACTCTGTATCCATTCTGCAGTCATTTCTGCTTCCTTGCCTCTTCAAATCCAAAAGAGACAGAACACACAGAGAGAACTCTCCATCAAGTACAAATCCCCCAGTGACTATAGAGTCTAAGGTTAAATATAATTTTTCAAGTTGTCTTCCAGGATTCAGAGTTCTTAGTTTCAACTCAGTATTCCCAGAGGATGTTCAAAGACCAGGAAAAAACGGTGAAAAGACTGAGTCTATTTATAAATTACTTTTGGTGCTGCTCAGAGCATGGTCAGAACTTGAACTTCTTGTGATCTTATGAACTCTCCAACTTCCCTGTCACCACTCCAGATAGTGGACATAATGGATTCCATTGGTTACTAATCTCTGTTTTTAGCAATCCAGCACTTCTGGCTGTTTCTATGAAACTGGGATCTCCAGATAAAAAGTAATTTGTCTGGTTCCTTGATGCCGAACAACCCATTCACCTGATGTATTAATAACAAATTCATTGAATATCTGTGCTTTTTATATAGGCAGAATTCAAGGCAATATATAAGAAGAATATTTATGTCTCCTTTTCTAATATCACTATTACATCTTTTTTTCTGAATTGAAAGTACTGTAAAAACTGGAAAATATACTTTGGTATATTTTTTATTTTTTATGTTTAAAATAATTAGCTCTCATTTGTGGCAACTGAATTCTTAAAATAATAGTTAACATAGACTGTAAGTTTTGTAAGGTCCCTGTTCTATTAGTTTATAGTATCCAGCACCTAATATAATTCTATGTACATAGTAGATATTCAGTAGATATTTGCTGAATTACCAAATAAATGCCCTTTGTGATGTTTTTTATTTCCTCCATTACTTCTTACCTATAAGCACAGAAGAATAAATTGGTCAGAAATGATCCTTAAGGTTTTTAAATCATAAGCAAAGCAGAGATTAATTTTTTAGCTTTAGAAATATCAGATGAGGACTTTCTCAGCAGAAGTGATAGTGAGAAATATTTCTTTTGCCCTGAGCTGAAGAAAAGTATAGGGCTGTGCTGGACTGTGGCAAGTCACCATTGGAAAAGCTGTCAAAGCATGCTCACTATAGTTGGTTATTTCATGACTTTGTTCCAATTATACAGAAAAAAAAGTGTATTTATGATAGAAGAGAATACAATTCTTCCTTCTATTGATTTTTGAAGGGTAGAACAATTTAAAAGTTGCTGCATTTGACAGAAATGCCAGAAATATACAGAAATTTTATAAATAATTCAATGAAAGGCTGAAGGTCTTATCTCACGCAAAGTAAGTTCTCTGGTCTGTGGTTAGTTGCCTAGCTAAGACGGCATGCTCCTAGGCTTTCCTTATTTTCTTACTCTCTCAAAAAGTTTGATCTGCATCCCTTTCCTTTTGGACTCTGTTTCCTGTCAGATTGTCAATATACCAATAAAACCAAGAAGTTAGAAGCAAATGTGACCTAGTGAAAGGTCTTTGGAGTTAAAAGTAATGAAATCCAGGTTTAGTCTATCTTTCACTTGAGCAATAGGGAAGATTTAAACTTAAGTTAAGGTGTATGGAATTAACGTAATTAACTTTTAACTACAAAACACTACACAGATCTTCATTAGCATCATTGTTACGCAATGATCTAATCCATGAGGTGCAACTATAAACTGAGGAGAATAATTCTTCATGTCGCTTACAGAATATATTTTATTTCTTTTTGGAAATGATTCATGTAATTCCCTTACCTGATATTTATATATTAATAAGACTGTGAGTAGTGTAAAGAATTGGAATGAGAAGACCTGGTTTCTAATTTCGACTATACTGTTTGCTAGTTGAATGATATGAACAAATCATTTTTCTCTCTAAAGTTATAGATTCTTTTATCAAATTAAGGCAAAAATAATACTCTGAACATTGCTGAAGTACTGAGTAATGGTTAGAAAGCATTCTATTACTAAAAGGAATTAAAGAATGAATCATTATGAAATGTCATGTATTGGTACAAACTGGAGAGAGGCCAAGTTCTCTAAGCCTCACCTCCTACACCAAACAGCCTACACCCAGCAAGCAGTTATTTTAAGTTCTACCCTGGACCTAGTATCAGCCACACATGTATAATGGCTATACAAATATACCTGTGTGACAACAACAGGAACCATATTTTATGTGCCCAGTATATGCCACTCAGAATTTTGTGTATTGTTTCATTTAATCCTTAGTACACACCTCAGAAGTAGATATTATTTCCCCACCTCACAAATGAGGAGATGAAGACCAAAAGAGATAAAATCAGTCGATTAAGGTTAGACAATTTCTAGGCAGCAAAGAAAGAATTTAATCCCAGGCTTACTGAGTTTAAAGTCTATGATGTTACCTGTTATGCTCAGGGCCTAGGCATCTGTGAGTGTCTACAGAGACCTAAATATTCTATTCTGGGCATAATACTTATATTGTATAATATTTCAAGG
>NW_012153352.1:40416-41055 GCF_000956105.1 Propithecus coquereli | reverse complement strand
TCAAGAACTTTACCTTATTAAAAATATGAGGTGAGAAATACTTTACCATTCCAAATGAAACAATGTATGTCTCGCAATATGTTGTAAGTTATACCATCTACAACATGTGGGGGCAAGAGAAACATTTAATAATAAATCGTGAATATTAGAATGGAATGTGAGAAAGGAAAAGCTAATAAAAGGATATGAAGAATATTTTTGAGAGCAAAGAGAGTGGTTGGATATGAGAAAGGAAAAATGATATAATGAAATGCAATGAGGTTTTGGAAGGTTTGTTAACTGGATTTGATGAAAGGCACTGGCCGAGTAGTGGAGAGATTTAAGGGGAATAGTTTTAATAAAATATAATGGTGAATCAGAAATGTGATTTAAGTCATGTCATTTTGCCTTAATTAGAGAGAAGGTCTAGAATCACAGCTGCTGATAGAGAATATGTTTCAGCAATTCAGGCCAGAGATCATTAAGAATTTGTAGAGCTAGAAAGGAAAGAATAACTATTGGAGATACTGGATTAGAAGTATGTGTGGGAGGAGAATGAGGGATCAAAGACAACTTAGAAAGTTGCTCACCTTAGGGACATGCAAGATAGTGGCATCTCCCACAATAATGGAAAAGTTACATGGAAAAAAAGATGAATTT
>NW_012153352.1:38450-39671 GCF_000956105.1 Propithecus coquereli | reverse complement strand
TGCTCTTTGTTTTAGTTTTTAACTTTTAAATTATATTAGCTTTATTGGAAGAAGAAAAACCTGAACCATACTGAACTGAGAACCATGTGCTCAGAATTCATTGTGCTTAAAAATTATACCTGGGGAATTTGCATGAAATGAAAATACCTGAGCCCAATTTCCAGAATCACAAATACTAGGTGATTCTGATAAAGGTGCATCTCCATTTACCTTTTGACAAAATACCACCTCACAGGTAGAACTTAAGTGGGCTGAGATGAGAAGAGGATTCTATTTGCCTGAGGGCACAGAAGTGGAAAACCTCCCAAAAGTCTATATGATGCTGAAATAAAAAAAAGGAAAACCTAAGGTAGGTAGGAGAAATCAGACAAGTTGATGAAACAGAGGTTTTATAGAGGTGAGTGTTGGCTGAAATTAAGGCTGTTGAGGCAGAAATAATTTGATAAAAGTTATTGGAAGCCAAATGTGATCCATCTCGGAAACACACCAACAAAGTTGGGAGTGTTCTGGAGTCTGTTATAAGTCGGAAGGCTTTTATAGGAGAATTTAGAAGAAGGGAAGAGAACTCCTAATGCCAGAGTTGTCCTTTTTCTTTGGAGAGTACAATACAGAAGTTACAATAATTGGCCCCAGATTGGAACATAGAGGCTAAAATGTCTGTGTCCAAGACAATCAGTGAAATTTCATGATTCAGAAATAAATCAGCATGCTTTTCAATGACAGTTGGTCATACATTAATCACTGCATCAACAATTTGAGGAACTAACAATAAGATTGTTTATTCAGAGATAGGATGTCACTATGAATCACAAGACCTCCCTAAAGCAGGTTAATTCGGAAGCCTGTTTACTTTTAAAGTAAACTGCCAAATGTGACCAGCAGCTTGTCATGAGAATGAAAGGTATGGTGGAAAATACACTGGAATGAGTTTATGGAGATCCATATTGCAAGCTTATATTCATATCTCACATGTTTATACTTCACTCTTAGGCTTGAGAAGGCCTTAAAGGGTTTCAAACAAGTGTGTTATGACGATTAAAACTAGCAGTGGTATGAACAATGGCCTATGAAGGCAATTTAAAATCGTGCAGATTTAAAGGAGATGTTATGAACCTAAGTTAGGGTACTACAAATGGTAATGTACGAAATGGAGAAGACATAATCAAGCCTATTAAGTAACTAATCAGAAATTAATTATAGAAAAAGTAGAAAAATAAATAT
>NW_012153352.1:35618-35990 GCF_000956105.1 Propithecus coquereli | reverse complement strand
GGTATGTACTCTTTTATGTCTGGCTTCTTTCAAACGTCATTATGGTTGTTTGAGCTAACCCATTGATTCATTCCTTTTTGTTGATATACAATATTTCATTTTTTAATACATTACAATATATGGGTGTCCTTTGCTGTCACTGTATGCATGAGATAGTTCTATTAGTTTTTATTACCAAAAATAGTACCAATAGTTATTGTACATATCTCTCAGTACACATTTCTGAGGAGTATGTAATCTAAGAGTGAAAATATTGGGATGGTATGAATAATTCTAATTTAGAAGATAATGACAAATTGTTTTGCAAATTTCTTGTACCAATTTACCCTCCTACAAGCAATATATGAACATTCCTGTTGCTCTACATGAGAA
>NW_012153352.1:32921-33978 GCF_000956105.1 Propithecus coquereli | reverse complement strand
TCAACCATACTTAATAGGTATGTATACTGTCAAAAATATTGCAGTGGCATTAATTAGAGAAATGAATTTTTCTGAACAAATTACTTTTTATCTAACACATTTAATGAGTATCCATTATATGCTAAGAATTTTTCCAGGCACCAGTGAAACCACAGTGAGCAAGTCATGATCCAGGGACTCAGGGAGTTTACATTATTGTGGGAGGAGATGGACCAAAACCAAATAAGTTTGAAAAATAAAACGCTTCATTCTGTATTGTTCTTCTGACTTAGCCTTTAGTTTACCAGTTTTCATTTTGATTATGTGTAGTTTGCTATTAAACACATCCTTTGAGTTCTTAAGTTAGGTAATCATATTTTTTTTGTTCTAGAATTTCCAATTAGTTGTCTTTAAATTTATTCTGTTCTTTCTTTTATAATGTTCATTTCTTTGCCAAAATTCTTAATTCTGTATTTTATTTCTTGAGTTATTTTAAAGTCTATGTGAGTTAACTGCAAAATCTAAGGCACTTATGTCTGTGTTTTTATTTTCTATTATTTCTATTGATTATTATTTGCTTCCTTGAATATCTGATTATATTTTAATATGTCTCAGACATGTATCTGAAAATATTGTGTAGAAATAATTTGGGGCCTTATGAGTGTTTTATCATCTTGTATAAAAGATTTTTATTTGATTCTGTTAATTGCCTGGTGGCACTAGCAATCCCGGTAACCTTTACCCATTTCCAGGAATGGAGATGATTGGAAGATTGGAAAGTAAGTCATTATCTCTGGAAGGATTTCTCTACTTCTGGTTAACTCATTCCTGGTGGTGGGAGAGGAGGATCCTTTGAAGTCCAATCCAAACTATGAAGGATTTGCCAGGAAATGCTTCTTGTTGACCCCTGTGCATCCTTCACTGTGCCCTAGGCAAGAGACGGCACCAATGTTTCCTCTCATTACCCTTGTCAGAAATCAGTTGATATTGCCAGAGGAGTAGTGACAATGCCGCCCTGAGTTTCTTCCTTTATCCAAATCTTACTGAGTAATCCTTCCCTGTCTTGTCAGATCTCCAT
>NW_012153352.1:31809-32582 GCF_000956105.1 Propithecus coquereli | reverse complement strand
TTGGTAAGTTTTGACATATGTATTAAATATATACCTAAGAAACTATCACCACAGTCAAGATAATAAATGCATCCATTACCACTGACAAGTTTTTACATACTATTTTATAATCTTGCACTACTGTCCCTCCCCACACCACCTGAGCTACTCCATGGGAACAATTAATCTTCTTTCTGTCACTATAAATTAGTTTGCATTTTTCATAATGTTATGTAAATTGATCATACACTATGTACTCTTCTTCTGGTTTCATTGATTCAGCATATTTATTTTGAGATTTATGCATGTTGCAGCATGTATCAATAGTTAATTTTTTAAATTGCTGATTAGAATTTCACCGTATGGATATGTAACAATTTTTTTATCCATTCACCTACTGAGGGACATTTGGGTGGTTTCGTTGTTGAAAGTATCTGTCCATGCAAAGACTTTTACACAAAAATGCTAAAAAATTGTGCACAAGTCTTCATTGTATGGTCATATGCTTTGTTTCTCCTGGGTCAATTCCCAGTAGTAGAATGGCTGGATTATATAAATCATTGTATGTTTAATATTTAATAAAACTGTCCAATAGTTTTGTAAAACATTGTACTTTTACATTCTCATCAGCAGGATGTAGATTTCCTCTACATCCTTGCCAAAACTCGTTATGGTTGATCTTTTTCATTTTAGCTATTCTAATAGGTATGTAGTACTATATCATTGTGATTTTAATATGCATTTTCCTAATAAATACTGATATTAATTATCTTTTCAAGTGCTATTTGCCTTCT
>NW_012153352.1:31421-31759 GCF_000956105.1 Propithecus coquereli | reverse complement strand
ATTATCATTTAGTCTGTATCTTCGCACTGCAGTGCTAACAACATAAAGCCCAGGGCCATGTCTTTTTTGTTGACCTTTACACCCCACAACCTAGTGAAGTGTCTGGCAATAAAATGAGTTGGGCGATAAAATGAATATCTGTTAAATAAGTGAATGCTGTGCTCAAGCCATTTGCTCCTATAATCATCCTACTGCAACACTTTTGACAGATCGCATGCCCGTTAAAAATGGTTAAGAATCACGCTGGAAGAATTTTCTGAGTATAAACACAGTAGAGTGTTAGGCCATTTTCCATGATTTGCTGGGTTCTAAATTCATGGAGATATGTTTTTTAAACC
>NW_012153352.1:28380-29694 GCF_000956105.1 Propithecus coquereli | reverse complement strand
AACTTCATGACATACAAAAGAAAATTATTTTCAAAATAAATAATTCCCAAGATAAAAATGAGGAAACACACACATTTTTGCAAACTACTCAAGAAAAATGTTGGATTTAATGCATTTCAAATCTAAATAGTTTAAACATTTCTGTTGTTGATATTGATTGTCAAGTACAAACGCACACCTGTGCTCTTTTCTGCGAACACTCAAAGGAATGAAGTAGTGCTGGAAATAGAATTTTCTATTTTTTTCATTTATTAGTGAAAGAAATGATTAAATGTTGAGTGGGCTATTATTATTACTATTAATTGAAAAATACTAAAGAGAAGGAGACTATGCAAGCATTGATCTCACAACCAGTGAAGTACAGTGGGAAAAGCAAGGGCTTTGAACTCAGACCTAAACTCTGAAATGAACTCAGTTATTAGATGTGTGAGTCTGACCAATACATGTAAGAATTTGTGAGACTTAGGTTCCCCATATGTAAAATGCATACAGTAATACCTACCTCGTTAGATTTACAAGCACGAACAGATTTAAATGTCTAGCACGAGATAGGAACTCAAAATGTGGTATTTATTTTGATTTGATAATAAAGACAAATTAAAAAGATTTAAACTCTATGCTTTGACCTGAATGTGGCCCCCTGAAATTCACAAGTTGAAACAGAATCACCGACACGGTAATAGTAGGCAGAGGCTGTAGGAGGTGAGTGAGTGATGAGAGCAGAGACCTCATGGGTGGGATTGTGGCCTTTATAAAAGGGTTTGAAAGAGCGGGTCCATTTCCTCTCACCATGTGAGAACACAGCATTTGTCCCTTCCAGAGGATGTAGCAACAAGGTGTCATCTTGGCAGCAGGGAACAGTCCTCTCCTGACACTGAATCTGCTGGTACCTTGATGTGTATTTCCTGCCTTCCAGAAGTATGAGAAATAAATTTCTTTTCCTTATAAGTTATCCATTCTCAGGTATTTTATTTAAGCAGTGCAGCAAACAGATTAAGTAACTATGTAATACATATTATTCTGTTGTAAACACTTTTCATTTTCATTTTTGTAAAATTATATAAAGTGTACATCATGATGTTTATATATATATGTGTGTATATATTATGTGTATATATATACATAATAAACTGATGACTACAGTAAAGATAATTAACATAGTGATATCTTCACATAGTTACCTTTTTTGTGGTGAGTACACTTAATATCTACTCTCTTAGCAAATTTCAAGTACACAGCAAAGTATTATTAACTATAGTCATCATACTGTACATTAGATGTCTAGAACTTATTCACCCTACATAAATGAACCTT
>NW_012153352.1:27142-28330 GCF_000956105.1 Propithecus coquereli | reverse complement strand
TGACTCTGTGCCAAGCACTTTCCCTTGGAATGCTCCAACAATGTCCCAGATTGGTTAAGATTGGCCAACTATATTGCTAATCCATTTGCTTTGTGGGATCACAATGAACACATCTAAGAAGCTGGATAAGTTGAATGACAAGGGTGTGTATATATCTCGATTGTTTTATATTATTTCTGCTGCATTGGGTTTTTGTATAGCTTTATCTTCTTTCCAGTAAGATGGAATTACTAATAAAACACTGTAAGGACGAAATTATAACTACAAATTTTGCTGGCTAGGATTACCAAATAGAAAAAAAAAAAGTCGGTGTCTGCAATAACTACTTCACCAAATACATACATGATATTATTGTATTCACTTCCTGTACTATCCCCCATCAGAAGTTTAGGTGGTAAATAGTTTTTCAAAAAAATTCAGAGGACCAGACAATGGCTGCCATTGTCAAAATCCCAAAAAGCATACTCTCTCTCAGTCAGTTCCATTATCCTTGAAAAAATGTCCTGAATGATAAATTCATCTTGTTTTTTCCTTCAGAAAGTAGGGGTTTTCCCACTTATTCCAACTGTTGCTCCCTCGTGAAGGGCTCTTGGGAACACTGGCAACCAAAACCATAATGACGCCCAAAATATTAAATAACTGCCCTCAAAATTCTGGGTCAAAGAGTTAGGTTTTACTTCCCCAAAGTGTTGTGTATTAATATTGAAGTAAGGCATTAGCAGTGAGTAAACATATAGATGACTTCTAAGAGTTACATAAAGCCTATCCATATGAAAAAATTTTTATTGTAGAAATATACAATAGCGTTTTTAATAGATGCTGTTCATTGTTATGTACTGGAAGGGATAATCACTTGTGCTCCCATAAGGCATATGAGGGTTAAAGACATACTATGGAAATGCAATGTGAGTTAACTTTATATGGATTGTCATTTGTCATCCTTTATGTAGAATTATTTTATTGTGTAATATTAAACTTGTTTATTGTCTATTATCGGATGTAGTTATCAATGCATATTGCTTTAACACGTGCAACTCAAAAAACATTTCCCTAGTTAAAAGAAGTTACTGTAGAACACAAGATAACGTACTAACAATAGTCAAACACGATTGTTTGCTGCATAATGGGAACTATGAACTCTGTTTAACACAATCCCTGGCAATTGATGGTAACAGAGGAAAGACTTTT
>NW_012153352.1:26397-27092 GCF_000956105.1 Propithecus coquereli | reverse complement strand
GTGTGTGTGTGTGTGTGTATACATATTTTTTTTAAACTTGGGCATATCATATACAACAAATTAGAAATATGCAGTGCATGCCAATAGTATGCTTTCTCCTCATTCAGAAACTGAAAAGAATTCTTGTAACATTTGTCCAAGATAATGAGGTGTTGTGTTTCTTTGAACTCTCCCTAACAATGTGTCATTCCTATACCAATCATTGATGTGACCTTAGCTCTCTTGTCGCATTTTGCCCTGGACTGGAATAATGGATTATTTGATTTGGTTTCTTTTACAAGTACTCAATCTTTTGCATATGTGGATGATTCACGTTACACGCAGTCTATATCAAAGATTTCTGAGGGGGCTTTACATCTTTTTTATGTGCTTTACAAGATTCTTCTTCTGTATTTTTGGTCTAACCAGGGAATGATTCTCTCTAAAATAAGAATCCATTATCTGAGTGTCTGCTTCCCATTCTGTGATTAGCATTCACTGCCAATTTCGCTGTTTTCTCAGACAAACTGGGACAAAGTAAATTTAATCTGCCCCCCTTTGAAAGCAGCTGGGCCTCGTGAAGGAATGCAACCGATCCTCACTCCCTTTCTCTCTCTTTTCATCTTTTCTCTGTGCATCCACATTATTCTTCTCTTGTCTTTGCCTCTCTGCATACTCCAACCTTCACTGCTCTGTGTTATTTGTAAAGTTACCTC
>NW_012153352.1:24446-26347 GCF_000956105.1 Propithecus coquereli | reverse complement strand
TTTAATAGCTAATAGGATCTATAGTGATGCTACCCCTTCTTATTTCTGATACTGCTATTTGTGTCTTTTTAAACAATTATGATTTATGATTAATCTAGCTGAAATCTAGCTGAAGGTTTGCCAATATTATTGATTCTCTCAAAGAACCAGCTTTAAGAAATATCACCTATAGGTTTTTAAGTAGATAAAAAACAAACACAAAGTTCTTTTTCTATTCTCTCCCTCAACAACAGCAAACGCAGAACTCTGTGACCAAATGTGTAGGCATTTCTCCCCACCAACAAGCAAACAATGAATTCTATAGCAGACGCCAGCTGGGTCTCTAATTCAGTTCAATCCCAATACTCTCTACCTGGAGATAGCATCAGATCCTACAGGTGGAGGGCTCAGTACAACAAGAGTATCCTCCACTTCAGATGCCAATACCAAGCCCCAGGTTGTTTTGCCTGTGCTTCTGACAGACCAGCTGTAAAGTGGGGATCCCACAATCCTCTCCTTGGGTTTGATTAAATTGCTAAAGTGGCTCACAGAACTCAGGGAAACACATTCACCAACTTATTAAAAAGGATTTTTCAAAGAATATAGATGAAAAGATGCATAGGGGAAGGTATGCGGGATGGGGTAGAAAGCTTCCATGGCCTAACTGAGCATGCCACTCTCCAGGAACCCTCATGTGTTCAGCTATATAGAATCTCTCTAATCTGTCCTTTTATGTTTTTATAAAGGCTTTATTATACATGCATGATTGATTAAACCATTGGCCACTGATGATCGACTTAACCTTTACCTCTTCCCTCCCCAAAGATTGGGTGGCGAGGCTGAAAGTCCCAACCCTCTAATGCTGTTTTAGATTTTCTGGTGAGCAGCCTCCATCAGGAGCTACCTAAGGGTTATTAGCCATCAGTCAATTTATTAGCATGCAGGAAAACATCACGTTGGAGATTCTGAGGCTTTTAGGGGTTGTATGCCAGCAAACAGGGTTGAAAAACAACTGTATATTTTATAATATCACAGGTTTCATTGATTTTCTCTGTTTACTTTGAGTTTCATTTGCTTTTTTTTTTTTTTACTAGTTTCTTATGGCAGAAGGTTAAAGTCTTATCCTCTCCTTCTGTGACTCCAATGACACAAATATTAGATCTTTGGTTATAGTTCCACATGTGTCTGAGGCTCTATCCATTTTTTTCAGTCTATTTGCACAGGGCTTCTACTTCTGGAAAGGCATAATAGACACACTTTTCCCTATTTTTCCCCACTAAGAACAGCTAAATACCCTGGGCATAATATACACAAGCATAAGAAAACTCTGAAAGGCGGGGAGAAGAGGCAGAATACCTCTGTTCCCAAATACAGCATGGCCAGCATGGCAGTGAGTATCCTGTTTATTTTGTTTTGTTTTGTTTTTGCCTCATATATTTTAAATTGAGTAACAATTACAATTTATCTGAATCATAGAAAAAGGAATCTATTCATCCAAATTATATGTGCATTTTTCCAGCATGAAATTTGGAATTCAGTAGCACCTCACCAACGTGGTATCAGAGGAAACTCAGTGGAGAGCCATGACTTTCATCATCAGTTAGCAATGAAGTGGCAACACTCCCCAGCCTACCTCTTTATCAGTACAGGAACATGGGGAGCAGTAATGAGGCACTCTCCCCCTCCCAGCTGAGGTGTATCAGTAGAGATCTAGTGGGGATCCTGAACACCTACACTCATCTAGCAGTTACGAGGATCCCTCCCTTCAGCCTAGGATGTCAACGTAGGCCACGTGGAGAAACTTTACTTTTACTTCCACTTACCGGTAATGAGGTGGTGTCACTCTTTACCCAATGGAGCAGGGTCAGAGGAGTCCTGCAGAAACACATGATTAAACATTATCCAGAATCTTATAACATAAT
>NW_012153352.1:21229-21631 GCF_000956105.1 Propithecus coquereli | reverse complement strand
ATCTTTTCTCTGTGCATCCACATTATTCTTCTCTTGTCTTTGCCTCTCTGCATACTCCAACCTTCACTGCTCTGTGTTATTTGTAAAGTTACCTCAATTCATCTCATGGTCTGAGCACTGCTGGCATATAAACAGTGACTCTGAAGTCACATCTGATCACCTGCATAGTATTATAAACCTCTAATAGCAAATCTGTCATGATAAATTTTCTAAAATTCCAATAAGAAATGAAATGAAATAACTTGGGGACTTTGTTCATTGTAGTTTGGTGGGACTTTTATAACCAATGTGTTCTGATTGCTGCTAGGGAATGGAAACTGGGTTTTGGTTTAATTAAACACGTATCGAACATTGCAGACAGAGTTGCCTTAGACAGAGCCTACTGAATTCCAAATTTCATGC
>NW_012153352.1:19774-20426 GCF_000956105.1 Propithecus coquereli | reverse complement strand
ACGTAATATCTGTTAGGATGGCTATTATCAAAAAGAGAAAAGATAACAAGTGTTAGAGGGGATGTGGAGAAAACACTTTTGATGTCGTCATAGTATTACGCTTTTATAGTTTTTTTAAAATGTGTATTATTTTTTCATACATACTTATATAACTAACAAGACAAAATTGCTCAAGCTAAAAGTTCCAGTGAATTCTTTTTTTTTTTATTTCAGGATATTACGGGAGTACAGATGTTTAGGTTACGTATGTTGCCCTTGTCCCCCCCCCCACAGTCCGAGTTTCAAGTGCGTCCATCCTTTGGATATTGCGCATCGCACTCTTCGTGTATGCACATACCTGTCCCCTGCTCCCCACTCCCCCCTGCCCGACATCCAATAGATGTTATTCTTATATGTGTGCTTATATGTTAGCAGTTAATAACAATTTGATGGTGAGTACATGTGGTGCTTGTTTTTCCATTCTTGGAATACTACACTTAGTAGAATGCATTCCAGCTCTATCCAGGAAAATACAAGAGGTGCTATATCACCATTTTCTTAAAGCTGAATAGTACTCCATGGTATACATATACCACATTTTATTAATCCACTCATGTATTGATGGACACTTGGATTGTTTCCACATCTTTGCAATTGTGAATTGTGCTGCTAT
>NW_012153352.1:18658-19724 GCF_000956105.1 Propithecus coquereli | reverse complement strand
TGTCTGACTTATTTTACTTAGCATAATACCTCCCAGGTTTACCCATATTGTCACATGATAGGATTTCTTTTTTAAGGCTGACTAGTATTCACTTGTATGTATATACCACAATTCATTTATCTGTTCATCCACCAATGAATACTTAGGTCGTTTCCTTATCTTGGCTATTATGAATAATGTGGCAATGATCGTGAAAGTACAGGTATCTCTTCGAGATACTGATTTCATTTCCTCTGAATATATTCCCACAAGGGGGATTGTTGGATCATATGGTAGTTCTATTTTTAAGTTTTTGAGGAACCTGCATAAAGTTTTCCATATGGATGTACCAATTTACATTTTTAGAGTAGAGAGCTCAGAAGTAAATCTATGCATATATGGTTAACAAATTTTCAACAAGGGAACCAAGAGTACACAATGGGGAAAAGGTAGTTTCTTCAATAAATGGTGTTGGAAAACTGGATATGAGCATGTAAGAGAATGAAATTAGACCCTTATACCATACACGATAATATTATAAACACAAAATGGATCAAAGACTTAAATATAAGACTCAAAACTTCAAAAATCCTAGATGAAAACATAGTCAAAGGTTTTCTTAATATTGATCTTAGCAATGACATTTTTTTAATACAACACCAAAAGCGCAGGCAACAAAATCAAAAATAAATAAATGAGATCATATGAAACTAAAAAGTTTATGCACAGCAAAGGAAACAATCAACAAAATGAAAGGGAACCTGTAGACTGGGAGAAAATATTTGTAAACCATATCTCTCATAAGGGGTTAATACCCAAAATATATAAGGGACTCATGCAACTCAATAGCAAAAAAACAAACAACCTAATTTTAAAAGTTGGCAAAGAACCTGAGTAGACATTTTTTTCAAAAAAGACATACAATGGCCATCAGGTATATTAAAAGGTGCTCAATATAAATTACCACATTAACAACCATGTGAGCTATATTTAACTCATGCTAGTTTTGAGCCTGGGGCCTCGTGAAGCATGTGTAACTCACATGTTTCTTTACTTAGGGAGCCATGTGGTGCACAACCAATTCATG
>NW_012153352.1:17373-18608 GCF_000956105.1 Propithecus coquereli | reverse complement strand
GCTCTAATGATAGTTTCCTTGGCTGTACAAAAGGTGTTTAATTTGATCAGGTTCCATTTATTTATTTTTGTTGCTGCTGTGATTGCTTTGGGGGCCTTCTTCATAAATTCTTTGCCTAGGCCAATGTCTAAAAGAGTCTTCCTAATATTTTTCTTCTAGGATTCTTAAGGTTTCACGCCTTAGTTTTAAGGCTGTGTTATCCATTTGAATTGATTTTTGTGAGAGGTGAGAGGTGGGGATCCAGTTTCAATCTTCTACATGTGGTTATCCAGTTTTCCCAGCACCATTTATTGAAAAGAGATATTTTACACCAGCAATGTTTTTGTCTGCTTTGTCAAAGATTAGATGACAATATGCAGATGGTTTCATATCTGGGTTCTCAGTCCTGTTCCAAAGGTCTGTATCTCTGTTCTTGAGCCGGTATCATGCTGTTTTGGTTACTATAGCCTTGTAGTACAGTTTGAAGTCTGGTGGACTGATACCTCCCAGTTTGTTCTTTTTACTTAAGATTGCATTGGCTAAACAAGGTCTTCTCTCATTCCATGCAAAGCATAGAATTATCTTTTCTAAATCTGTAAAGAATGATGCTGGTACTTTGATAGGGATTGCATTAATTCTGTAGATCACTTTAGGTAGTATGGACATTTTAACAATGTTGATTCTACCAATCCATGAGCAAAGTAGATTTTTCCATCTGTTTACATCTTCTATAATTTATATTCTTAGTGTTTCATAGTTCTCCCTATATATGTCTCTCACCTCTTTCATTAAATGTATACCTAGATATTTGATTTTATTTGAGGCTACTGTAAAAAGTATTGTGTTTTTGATTTGAATTTGTGCTTGACTGTTATTGGCATATAAGAATTTGTGTGTATTAATTTTGTATCCTGAGACTTTACTGAATTCATTTACCAATTCCAGGCGTCTCTTGGTTGAATCCTTGGGGTTTTCTAGATATAATATCATATCATCAGCAAAGAGTGAGAGTTTGATCTCTTCTCCTCCCATTTGGACACCCTTAATTGCCCTCTCTTGTCTAATTGCTCTAGCAAGGACTTCCAGCTTTGAATAGAAGTGGGGATAGTGGGCATTCTTGTCTGGACCAGATGGCTACATTTCTAAGTTCTACCAAACATTCAAAGAAGAACTCATACCTATACTACAGAAATTATTCCAAAACATTGAGGAAGATGGTATCCTCCCTAACTCATTCTACGAAGTCAACATCACCT
>NW_012153352.1:11362-12658 GCF_000956105.1 Propithecus coquereli | reverse complement strand
ATATAGGCATTTATGGAAATAAACTTTCCTCTCAGGACTGCTTTGGCTGTGTCCCACAGATTTTGATAACTTGTGTCTCCTTTGTCATTTAGTTCAAAGAATCTTTTGATTTCCATCTTTACTTCCTCATTTATGAAGGAATCGTTCAACAGAAGGTTGTTTAATTTCCATGACTTTGTGTAGAGATGACAGTTTCTGTTGGGGTTGATTTCTATTTTTATTGCACTGTGATCTGAGAAGATGCATGATATAATTTCTATTTTTTAAAATTTTTGAGACATGCTTTGTGTCCTAGAATATGGTCAATCTTAGAGAGTGTCCCATGAGCTGATGAGAAGAGTAGAGTTTGCTTTATGAATCTGGGTGCACCTAAGTTGGGTGCATACATATTTAGAATTGTTATGTCTTCTTGTTGAACTGTACACTTCAGTGTTATATAGTGACGCTCTTTGTCTTTCATTACTTTTGTTGCTTTAAAAACTAAGCTATCTGAGATGAAAACTGCCACCCCAGCCTTCTTTTGGTTTCCATTTGCTTGAAATATTGATTTCCACCCCTTTACCTTGAGTCTAAATGCATCCTTGCAGGTTAGATGCGTTTCCTGGAGACAGCAGATGCTTGGCTTGTTTTTTTTTTTTATCCATTTGGTCAGCCTATGTCTCTTGACAGGGGAGGTCAAGCCATTCACATTTATTGAGAACTGGTAAGTGGGGTGAATTACTGTTCATTCTGTTGGGTTGCATTTTGTTGCTTGTTTTCTCTCTTTAGCCATTGTGGAATCTACCCTTTGATCTTTAACTATTGATTGGTTTTACATTCGTGGGTGTTTATTGTGCTGATCCTTGTGTATTTCTGTTTTGAGTACTTCTTGGAGAGCTGGTCTTGTCTTGGTGAATTCCATCAGTCTTTGCTTATCTGAGAATGTCTTTATTTCTCCTTCATATATGAAACTTAATTTTGCAGAGTACAAGATTCTAGGCTGGGCATTATTCTGTTTCAGAAGAGTGAGAATAGGACCCCAGTCTCTTCTTGCTTGTAGGGTTTCAGTTGAGAAGTCTGGAGTTATTCTGATGGGCTTTCCTTTGTATGTTACTTGTTTCTTTCTCCTTACAGCTCATAGAAGGGCCTCTTTAGTGGATATTTTGGTCAATCTTATGACTGCATGATGTGGTGTCTTCCTATTGACATTGAATCTCCCTGGGGTCTGTCGAGCTTCTTGTACCCGTATATCTAGATTTTTAGCAAGTCATGGGAAATTCTCCTCTATTAGTTCTTCAAATAGCTTATCCAGCCCTT
>NW_012153352.1:0-356 GCF_000956105.1 Propithecus coquereli | reverse complement strand
GCCTACCTTAAATGCACTCAAAACACTTATGCTAGCATACAGTTGGACAAAATCATCTGGCCACATAGTGTTCTCTAAAGTATTGGTTGTTTATTTTTCTGATGTTGTGGCTGACTGGGAACATGGTTTGCTGCTGCTGCCCAGCATTGCATGAGAGTATTGTCCCACATGTTGCTAATCTAGGAAAAGATCAAAATTAAAAATTCAAAGTGTGGTTTCTACTGAATGCATATTGCCTTTGCACCATCGAAAGTGAAAAGATCATTTGTTGAACCATTGTTCAGGAACTGTCTGTATTATTTTTTCACTTCTGAATGCGTTAGGCTTATCTAGTCTTTTTTGTCTGGTTTCCAGAG
>NW_012153351.1:23579-25097 GCF_000956105.1 Propithecus coquereli | reverse complement strand
GAGCTGGTCTAAAATCAATCTAGTCAAAGAAAAAAATTTTTGCTTTGGGTAACCAAGAGGAAAAAAGGACAAATGAGATGCAATTAAGCAGAGAACAATTTAGAATAACTCTAATAGCAAAGTCTTTAATGATGCTTTGGTACAGATGAATTTGATTTAGAAATATCTCCCAAGTTAAGTTGTGGAAACCCAGCTCTTCAGTCACTTAAATTTGGACAGGCCAAAGTTAATATGCTGAATGAGAAAATTGGAGCCTTGGAAAGGAGCTAAATGACCTAATTGATCTTCTTTTCCAGCACTGATTTCTAGATACCACTATGAATTAAATGAAAGAGGGATAATTTTTTGCTATTTAAGATAAAAAGATATGAACTAACTTATAAGTGCTTACTTTTTTTTTTCTTTTTTTTCTTTTTTAATTCACCATACAGCTGTGTATAGAGTCTCCTCTCCGTTTTGGCCTCTGCCATCAGACTCATACTGTTCTTAGTTATGTGGCTCTGAGGTGGTGTATACAGTCTACATGTTATATAAGTCAGTTCAGAGAGTTTGTCTGCAGGTGTTCTAGAACCAAATAGTAGGCACAGAGTTTCTTGTCCTGATTTAGAAACAAAAAAGTCATTAGACAGTATAAAAAACATTATCCTTCACTGTTCCATAAGCAAGACTGGACCAATAAGATAGTTAAATAAATGGTGAGAGAAAGGGAGAGAATATAAAGGCTCAAAGATGTTATATCAGCTAAATCAGCAATGTAAATATTTTATACTCTTTAGAGAGCAGTGTGATACCTTCGAACAGGGGTTGGCAAACTTTTTCTCTGAAGGCCAAGTAGTAAATACTTATGCTTTGCAGGCCAAGGTGCAAAATTAAGGATATCATATAGACCATTAATTACTTAACAAGAACTAAAAGGAATTTCTACATGATGTGTATTAATAACACTAAAAGTATAATATAAATTGAGTGCATTTTTTTAGAATATGATTTATTAATTAGAAGCATGGATTTCTGTTTTGGGGAAATAATATTTTACTCCTTTGCAGTTCAAAGTTGGTGATCTCTGTTATCAAATCAATTGCACACAGACAGGCTGTACAAAAACAGGCCTATTTTGTCCCTCGGATCATAGTTGGCCATGCCCTTCCCTAAAATACTTTTGACCTGGGGTAGAGTTATTTCTGTAGAAGTTTTATCTCCTGTACAGGAGTGTATTAGAGAAATTCTTAGCCCAAAGTTATTTTGGTGTATAAAATAAAGGTCATCTAGTCAGTTGAATGTGACTGATCAAATATCCTTAAATTCTTATTTTATTGGCTGTAATTGTGTATTAGGGCCACTTTTTACCAATGAGATTTGGAATTTCCAATAGGCTTTGACCAAAACCATTTATTGTCAACCACTCTCCATTCCCTGAGTGTAGACAACAGCACTAAATCTGCTTCACTCAGTGAAATTCTGTCAATGTCTCTGGATGTCCTAGTGAGACCCCAGGGACATAGTGATAAATGATCTAAG
>NW_012153351.1:11138-13593 GCF_000956105.1 Propithecus coquereli | reverse complement strand
TCCAAACCCATTTATTTAGAAATCCTTTTATTTCTCATTCTGAGAATCACGTTTGCGTAAGTCATCTATGGAACACTGTTTAGAAGATTCTTCCATGGTCTTTTCTCCATTGATCTAGTACATTACATCTACCCTAGAGCTCTTGTCTATAGCCAGCTGCTTCAACTGGTTCAAGTTTCTTCACCGCAAGCCTTTTCAGTGCCATTAATCTCTTGAGGGTACACAATGAACCTCCAAGATGACAATATAATAAATATCCCTCTTCCAGTTCTTTTGGCTATGTAATCCTTTTCTCTCTCAGAATAAGACTCAGGAGCTAGCATGTAGTGTGCATGGCACCTATGTTTGAAATTTTGTGTCAGTCCCTTTGAAGTAATTAATGGGAAAACTGAGATACTGATGCAGGTAAAAATTTTGTTTTTGTTTAGAGAGAAAAACAAGATGAAGGAATACAGCAAAGATTCCATCACCAAGAAAGAATGGCATGAACACTTTACTTTCGAGGAAAGTGATTTCTCCTTTTGATTACTGAAAACCACCTGTTCAGTCCTGGGGAGTTTTCACTCACTAGAGGATTTCTCAACTTTAGCACTATTGACATTTTGGGCCAGATAAGTTCTTTGTGGTGGGCAGCAGTTCTGTGCATTGTAGAGTATTTATCAGCACCCCTGGCCTCTATCCATTATATACCAGTGGCAGCTCCCTTCCAACCCTCAAGTTGTGACATCTAAAAAGGCCAAATCCAGATATTACCAAATGTCCCAATTTCAGGACAATTGCCCACAGCTGAGAACCACCAAAGTAAGGTTTAGTTTGTAAGAGGAAGGAATTTGTCATTCTCTAGGAACAATTCAGAATTGAGTTAAAAACTGATTAATCTGCCATATAATTAAATAACTTAACTATGAAAGCAATTTTTCAAGAGAGTTCTGTGGGCCATAATCTCTAAATATGAGAGAAATTCAGTATGTCCTGTGTTTTGCTATGCCTATGCTAAGGTCAGCAAACATTTTCTCTATGAATCCAGATAATATATATTTTAGGCTTTGTGGTTGGACAGTATCTAATACAGATATTTATTTCTACCAATATAAGGTGAAAGCAGCCACTGACAATAATATGAAAACATATGTGTTTCAATAAAACTTTGTTTACAAAAAAAGTCAAGATACATTTGGCCTGCAAGCTGTATCTTGCTAATCCTTGCCCTAAATATTATGTATTCATTTCAGGTCTAGACTAAGGAAAAATGCTTTCTTAAATAGAAAGTGTTATTTAATTTATTTGATATATCTTTAACTAATCATTAAGCCATACTGATTTTCAAAATTATCATTGTCTCTTATCTAAAAGTTTGTCTACATAAGCTTGGACTGTCCTCACAGATTTGTTAACATTTTGGTATCCTATGCCTGAAATTAAGGTGGAAACACTAAGTGGGTTGTTACTGAATGCTAGGCAGTGCATATCTCATCTTTAAAAGCCTCTCAGTCCATGATTGATGATGACCAAAGACAGCCACAAAGTATAGTCAATCTTGGTTCTTATAAACAAACTCCATGCTTTATTAAAATATCTGTATGAATGTCAATTAACATATCCTCTATAGACATGTTATGCCAAGTGACACCACTTAATAGCCATGCCCTCCTTCTACCTTACTATTAGAACCCAGGTTTTGATTCAGGATGATAATGCATTGAGCTAAAAGATTACACTTTCCAGCATCTTCTGCAACTTTGTGTGGCCATTTAACTAAGTTATGGCCTATGAGACATATGTGATAGTACTGTGTGGGACATTCAGGACAAATGCTTAAAGAAAGTTCACTCAGTTAGGAAGGAGCCTCCTTTTGATGTCCTTGGCTTCTTCATTCTACTGGCCTGGTACATTGAAATAAGGGCTGGAGCAACAGAAGCCATTTTAAGCCATGAGTATATAAACCGCACATTGAATATGGCAGAGCAGAAAGATAGGAATCTGGGCCTCTGATGACATTGGGAAGCCAACACATGGGACTACGTACCTTCTGACTTCTAAGTGAAAAATGAATAAACTATCTTCTTTAATCTAATAGGGCTTTGGACTTTATGCTATATGCTTTAAAATATGATCATAATTGATTGAAATACTCTAATTTCAAAAGTGATTTCAAACCTCTTTTGGCTGCTTTTGATTGCATGAAACCTTGGCCTTCTTACCTATTGCTTCAGGAACTGATATACCTCAGACAAATAACCAACGAATAACCAAATAATCAGTCACCTCAAAAAAGTCGTAGAGAGACAAGAAATTATATTTAGAGACCTTGTGATGGCCTCAGATGTTCTTCCCAGAGAGTGAAACGAGCCATTATAAATAGGAGCTGTCATTGAAAAAAAAACAAAAAACAATGTTCCAGTTGAATCTTGTTTTCACCAAAGGTCTTTTTCTGCTGTTACCCCAAAAGAAAAGG
>NW_012153351.1:0-358 GCF_000956105.1 Propithecus coquereli | reverse complement strand
AAAAAAAAGGATATTGGTAAAAACTGAAAAAAAAAATTAAAAGTTTTTTTCCTCAGATGACATTTTCTCCAATCTCATTATGCCTTAATTTTTAATCAAAATTTCCTCCCATCTTTCCAAGTCAGTTTTGCTAACAACTTTCTTACTTCACCAAAATATGTAAATATTTATAATGGACAGGAACAAAAACACAGATTTTTTTTTCCCTTTTTAATCTTATTTGCATAATCATGTAGTAAAAAGGAAGCCTGAAGAAAATGAGTAGGTAAATGTGTTCAAGTATACCATTTATTTAAAATAAGGGATTTTTGTACCTTTTGAGTTTTAAGTTATCAATACATATCTTATTGCCTAACTT
>NW_012153350.1:6553-7008 GCF_000956105.1 Propithecus coquereli | reverse complement strand
ACAAATAAAACAATTGAGTTACAAAAGCAGGGAGTAAACTGTAATAGCAGATTTGAAAAATGGTGACCCATGAATACAGTTGTGAAACACATGGTGAAACTGTTCCCTGTGAGTGTGTGGTGGTGAAGGATACTCCTAGTGCAATTTGGTGTCACCATTATGATTTGTGCTAATGTCCCAGCAATTTTACTCACTATCAGCTTTGCACCATCTGTGCAAATGTGAACACAGTTAAAAAAATAATAATAATGATTCCTTAGTGTCCTTTTGCAAATAGCTTTTTTTTGGGTTCTATCGTATCCCAGATATGCAAGCATCACTTTTGAGAATTTGAGAACCATTTCTAGGAAGTGTAGCAAACAAGAAACTCGGAGCCACTCTGAAGTAGAACTGAGATCTAGTCATGGAAAAATTCCTGCTCCAGAGCAGTTAATCCTGGCAATATTTGACCCAGG
>NW_012153350.1:3340-3808 GCF_000956105.1 Propithecus coquereli | reverse complement strand
TCAAAGAATAAAATGAATTTCTACAAATTGCACATAAATAAATACAACATTGAATCATATTGTACAATTAAATTTAGGTTCATTTTGATGAACCTAAATGGTATGATTCAATATTGTATTTGTTTACAGCTCTTTTCTATTTATATATTGCACTATTTATAGTTCTTTTCTATTTAGAACTACCTTAATTGACTTTGTATGAGGGAAAGTTGCCTGGAGTAAATAAAACACAAAATGATAAGACAATATCCCTGCAAATATTCTAGTTGCCTTAAAACATGTAAACCAAAAATTTAACTCAATAGTTATTGAAATATTTAGTTTATGGATAAATAACCTGGAGTTATTTCATATAGCTCTTATAGGCACACAGATGGATTTCTTTAATGCACTGGCAATGCAAATGAACCTAAATTTAATTGTACAATATCAACCTATTTGAACAATTGTCTCCCATCATTAAAAGTG
>NW_012153350.1:0-295 GCF_000956105.1 Propithecus coquereli | reverse complement strand
TGAAACTCAACTAAGAACAAACTGACTTTTCATCATTCTTCATGTAAAATATCTTTATTATAATCTCTGAAGCTACTGATACGTATCTCTTGGTTAGTCCCAAATTTCCTGTTAATCAATATCCCCCCTTCTTTCAAAATTCTGCTTTAAACTCAACCACTTAAATTATAAAAACTAAATAAGAAAGTACAAGGAAGTATAAGTTCATGCTACCTAATTCTAAGAGAACTTTCATTCTAATGTAACTATGTAACATTACAATGCTTCTGATTCATAAGGGGTTTAAATTATTAAT
>NW_012153349.1:3986-4436 GCF_000956105.1 Propithecus coquereli | reverse complement strand
CTTTTAAAATGAGGACTTTGATCAACATGTTCATCTTTTCCATCATGGTTGGTGCTTTTTGCATCCTGTTCAGATGACTTTTTCTTTACTTGCAGTAGGCAGAAAAATAGCTCCGCCCAAAAATGTCCACTATCTAACCCCCAGTACTTGTAAATATATTTTCTTACATGGCTAAACTAAATTATAAATGTAATTAAAGTAAATATAATTAAGTTAAACTTATAATCAAAGCATTAACTTCACACTGGGTAAGAAAACTAGTTCTGGGTATCTAACATCTATAAAAGACACACTTAAAAGAACAAAAAAAGCTTAAAAATGAAAGTATGACAATTTAAATATAAGACAGTTATAAACCAATGAAATCTATGTAAGCAGTTTGTAATTAAAAATACAATTTAAGTGTACAAATCATAAAGGAAAAAGTCAAATTCTATGTAGTAGTTATAA
>NW_012153349.1:1714-3023 GCF_000956105.1 Propithecus coquereli | reverse complement strand
ATCTGAAATTAATGTTTTTAATGTAGTTAAACCCAGGACTTAAAATAATTCAATATCTTAAAAATTGATAAATTTTAACATTGACAACACTCATGAAAATAGGCCAATGGTGAAGTAAACTGAGTTTCTAAGCAGTGATTCAATATAAAAAATCCATAGCCAAGCCTTGGTGAGAAAACATAAGGGGCACAAACCTGTGTGGTAACATATCCAAGTAATCAAAAGAACACTAAGGCCAACTAAATAACTCCATCCCTATTTCTTTATGCCTACTTTTTAAAGCAAGGACATTCTTATGAAGATATAAACATATGCAAAATGTGTCTACTATTCAGCAGTAACTTCTTCCTTGTTACCAGTGACGCTCCATTTTATATTGGTAATTTAAAACAAACAACAAATGCTCTTTGTCCAGTTAACACTCCAAACAAATGAAAATAGCTTTGTGCAACATTCTGAACGTGAAAACTGTCCTGTTGGAGATTTTAATAGAAATGCCACTTTTTGACATATTTTTTGGTTATCTGTAAAAATAATTAGTGAATAACTGGGCCAAGATTATCAAATACAATAAGAAAGAAAAAAACCGTAGAAGCTGTAAAACATTAGTTCCTCACCATTTGAAATATTCTGCCTTACTCACTCTGTTGTCAAGCATTTTCCCCTAAACTATAATGGTCTCTTTTGATAGAACATTTAATATAATAAACATCAGGAAATTAGATCAAAATAATAATAAAATAATATTTATCAACATTTTATTCTTCTGTATCAATTATACTTTATTTTAGAAATAGACTTCAGAAATTTAGAACAATTTTAAGAACACAATTAATATGGTAATGTTATATTAGTATATGTGGTAGAATCTTCAATGACTGTGAAAGGAACCAAAGTTGAAAAAGTTTATTCAGATAGCTCACTGTAGATTTTCAATCCAGTCACATTCAATGATGTTACAAAGACCTTGCAGTTCTTACATTGTCCTTGAAACATTTCCAATTTTAACATACTACAGACCTATCTAAATAGACTTGTATAAATTTGAAGCCAAAATAATTATCTGAGGTCATATAGAAATAACAGTCATGTTAGTGTCTCATTTTAAACTAGACTTATTTAAACAATTTTGTGTATAGACATGACCATAGATTTTTCATTCCTGTCCTATGCTTCCCATAATAGGATTGTCAGAAGCAATCTTCTCTAGGTGATTTGGAAGGGTTATGTGCCATTCACACAGACACACACACACACACACACACACACACACACACGCACACTGACCCCTCACATCTCACATATATAT
>NW_012153349.1:0-1664 GCF_000956105.1 Propithecus coquereli | reverse complement strand
ATAAAAAAATTTAAATCAATTACTTCAATTTCCACCTTAAGAGCTAGAAAAAGAAGAACAAATGAAACCAACAGTAGCAGAGAAAGAACATAATATAGATTATAGTGGAAATCAGTGAACTAGAAAACAGAAAAATAAAGAAAAATCAATGAAAAAAAATCTGACTCTTTCAAAAAGTCAGTAAAATTTATCAAGCTCAAGCCAGGTTGATCAGGAACAAAAGAGGCAACACAAATTTCTAGTAGCAGGAATAAGAGAAATCACTATATATATTAAAAGTATACTGTGTATTTTACAGATATTAAAAATAATACTACAAAGCAACATTGTTGAAAAACATTATACCAACAAGTTGAACAATACAGTGTGTTTATGTAGTGAAAGATTGAATTTTTTAAGATGTCCTTTCTTCTCAAATCGATCTACAAATTCAGTACACTTCCAATGAAATTTTTAGTAGTCGTTTTTGTAGATTTTGCTATGTTGAGTCCAAAATTTAGATAGACATGCAATGGACCTAGAATAGTCAAAATAGCTTTAAAATGAACAAAGTTTTAGGACTTATACTACCTAACTAGAAGAATTATTACAAAACTATAGCTATCAAGACAGTGATGGCACAGTTGTAACAGACCAGACAGTACAGAAAAGATCCACACATATATGCTCAGCTCAATTGGTTTTTAGACCAGGCACAAAGGAAATTCAGTAAAGAAAGAATAGTCTTTTCAACGAACGGTCATGTAATAATTGTATATTCATATGCAAAAAGAAATAGAAACTTTGATCCATATCATATATCATGTACAAAAATTAACTAAAAATGAATCATAAATCTTATTTTAAACCTAACCCTAAAAATCTCCCAGATTAAATAGAGTAGGAAAGTGTTGCGACCTTGAATTTAGCAAATACTTCTTAAATAAGACCACAAAAATACAATCTATAAAATAAAACAAAAACACAAATCAGAAAATTTAGCAATGCTGCTATTCCGAAGTCACTTTTAAGTGGATGATAAGACAAGTCACTGACTAAGAGAAAACAATATAGATGAATCTCAAAATAATTACACAGAATGAAAGAAGACTAAGATGAGCAGGCACAGTAGACACCCCCCCATACACAGTTTCGATTTCGCATGGTTTCAGATACCCACAATCAACCATATTCTAAAGACATGAAATGGAAAATTCAGAAATAAACAGTTTATGAGTTTTAAATTGCACCTTGTTCTGAGTAGCATGATGGAATGTCCCACCCAGGACGTGAACTATCCCTTTATCCAGAGTATCCATACTGTACAATTAGATGTATATAAAATTCTAGAAAACGTAAACCAATCTGTATTGACAAAAAGCAGATCAGTAGTTGCCTGGAGTTAGAGAAGGTGTTGAGGGAAAGTGTGATTACAAGGGGTACTGGAAACTTTTGGGGAGTGATAGACATGATCACTGTCTTGATTATGACACCATCTCAATGGTGTATACATAGAGCAAAATATCAAATTTACATTTTAAACTAGTGAAGTTTACTGTATGCCAATTTTAGGTCCATAAAACTAAAACAGATTTTTTTTTCATTCCTTTGGCAAATTTATTCCAAAGTTTATACATCATACTAAACTATCTATATAAATGTTAATTTTGAAAAAGAAAAAAGAG
>NW_012153348.1:14345-14702 GCF_000956105.1 Propithecus coquereli | reverse complement strand
TAATACATTTTTTTACTTGAGCTAGTGCCTAGCTCCTTTAGTAACAGTAACAATGATAACAATGCTTACTCTTCAAAGTGATTTTATGAGCTGGACAATGACCATTGCTTTTCCTACAACATAGTTGAGAAGATTCAATAAAAAATAGGCCCCATGTTACCTTAGTGTACACTGGCCCTAAAGGATATATGCTCATCATTTACACTTTAAGTTCTTTCTAGCTAGCATCATTTTAACTGTCACTGCCATGTGCAAAATTTCGAGCCTGTCCAAATATAGCTAATAAGCAGGATATGCTTTATCCCCAAATCCACACAGACTAATCAGACTCTGAGCGTGGACTTGAGATTGGCAGAG
>NW_012153348.1:1948-2370 GCF_000956105.1 Propithecus coquereli | reverse complement strand
CTGGCAATAGTAAAACGTGTTCGCTGTCCTGAACCATTTTTTTAGCCACTTGATTGGTTTCTCGAGCAATGCCACTTTCCTGCTTTGCATCTGCCATCAGCACACACCGCAGAACGTCCGTTTCCAAATGCAGGCCTTCTACCCAGACTCCGGTCTCACTGGAAAGCGACTGGGAGCAAGGTTCTCTACCTGAACACCTACAGCTTCGAAATGCAAGGAGAAAAGTTGGTATAATAAAACAATCACTTCAAGTAATTATACGGAAGAAGCCAAAGGACCAGATTAAATTAGTGAAATGTTTTAATTACAGAACGTTTGAAGGGAAGCATAGTCCATTACCTTTGGCACGTGTATGCTACAAAGATACTGTACTATTGGTAAACCAAGGCAAGCTTGAAAAAAGAATCATTTAAATGTGTACA
>NW_012153348.1:0-783 GCF_000956105.1 Propithecus coquereli | reverse complement strand
GGTATTTATGTAAATGAGGGAAAGATACCAAAACAGTAAATAATAAGCATGTCCCTGCTGTTTAAAAATCTGTTGGTTAAAAACAACTTTTGTTTTAAGACCCTAAACATAGCACAGAAAAATATAGCTTTGGCACGTATGCATAAAATAGGTTTGCTGGTTTGGGTTTTTTTTTTTTTTTTTTTTTTGGATGGTAGTTGTTCCCTCAAGCATTTCTTTACCATTCTGTAAACATTTTGTTTCAGTTCTACAATGTCACCATATATATGTGTGTCACCACACAAACACAGACACAGACACACACACACACAGAAATGAGCAATGAGAGAAGTAAAATGCTACATTTTAAGATTTTTTTATTTAACAAACTGTTATAAAGTATACCAGATGGCTAATTACAGCTCCCAGAAACAAAAGGCCACACCCAAGTTTATTGCAGTCGCTTCATAAGGAATGTTATGATGAAATCATGGTCCCATAAACTTGACAACAAAACAGCAGACCTTCCATTGATTGCAAAATAAACTCCAAATTCAAATTCAAATTTTGGTTCATTTAAAGATTCATGCCACTTTGCTTTCCAGCAGAGGACACAAAACTCTTACTTTGCAATCACTGAAAAACTCAAAATTAACTAGGAATAATACACTTTTTGTTTCCAGATTCCCTTTAAAGTCAATTTCCAGTCATTTTCTTAGGTTTTTTTTTTCCAAGTAGAATATCTATAACCACATTCCTAAGCCAAAAAAACTAGATCATTTGTAACAATAGTGAAAAATCAGA
>NW_012153347.1:14798-15183 GCF_000956105.1 Propithecus coquereli | reverse complement strand
CTCTCCCACTGACTGTTTCATCAGTGTCTTCTTCTGTGTGCTTCTAACACAGAGTTTCTAATCCTTGGTGCTTCTGGCGTATGCTTTCTTGTGGAGGGGTTGTCCTGTGCATTGCAGGATGCTTGGTAGCATCTCTGGCCTCAGTAGATTCCTCAGTTGTGACAATCAAAAACATCTCCAGATATTGTCAAATGTCCTGGAGCAGGAGAGTGGGGAGCAGGGTGGAGCGCAAAATAGTTCTGGGAAGAAAGACTGATGTAGAAACTTAAAGACAATTTTACAGTGTTTACTTTTTTCTTTTTTTATTTCAGCATATTATGGGGTACAGATGTTTAGGTTACGTGTGTTGCCCTTGGTTCCCCTCCCCCCAAGTCCGTGTTTCAAA
>NW_012153347.1:2204-3108 GCF_000956105.1 Propithecus coquereli | reverse complement strand
TGCCCTTGTTGGAGACTTGAGGTGACTGTAACACTGCTGACCCCTTGATCGCAGCCTCCTGAGATACCCTCAGCTGGAGGACCTAGCTAAGCTTCGCTTGGATCCCAAACAAACTGTGAACTGATGAATGTGTGCTGTTGTAAGCCACAGAGACATGGGGACATTTATCACTCCGCAACAGATAACTAATACACACCTATCACTAATACACATCTATCAAAAATTATTTTTAATAATTTATCAACTTACGTGTTACTTAGGACCTCGTTCACTTTTAGTTAAAACCAAAGAACAGGAAATTACTTGACTTGCAAAAGGATTTGTTACCCAGTCATTAGAATCACTTACTTTCTCAGTTTCTGGGAATCATACCCAAAGGTCCTTGTCAAGACTTAATAAATAATTACTGTTAATATGTGCTGCTTTTTAACTTAGAAGCATCTTGTTTAATCCAATGTACTAAAAACATGAGGAAATTAGAATATTAATTTTTATGCATCTTTTCCAATACAGTTGTCCCCCATCATTTGCAGTTTTGCTTTCCACAGTTTGTTACACTCATCAACCGTGATCCAAAAATATTAAATGGAAAATTTTAGAAATCAACAATTCATAAGTTTTAAATTGCACACCACCCTGAATTGTGAGATAAAATCTCACACTGTCCTGCTCTGTTCCACCTAGACGTGAATCATCCCATTTTCCTGGGTATCATGTTGTCTATGCCACCCTTTTGCTGGTCATGTAATGGCCCTCTCAGTTATCAGATCAACTGTCCAGGTATCACAGTGTTTGTGTTCAAGTAACTCTTATTTAATAATGGCCCAAAATCACAAGAGTGATTTTCCAGTGATGCTGGAAGTTCGGATATGCCACAGAAAAGCTGTAAAGTGCTTCTAAAGTG
>NW_012153347.1:0-322 GCF_000956105.1 Propithecus coquereli | reverse complement strand
GGCACCAGCTTGGAAGTGGAGAGCAGCCTTAACCAGACAATTGAGCCTGCTGTTGCCTTGATCTTGGACTTCCCAGCCTCCAGAACTATGAGAAAGTAAATTTCTGTTCTTTATATACTTCCCTTTCTCTAGTGTTTTATTATAGCAGCACAAAATAGATGGACTAGGACAGGTATATAATGAGTTTAGCACAGTACCTTGCACATGGTAAGTGTTCAGTAAATGATATCTATTATTAACTTACCCTTATAGTCTCACAAACTCCTAATACATATTCCTTGTGGGTGGGAGGCATGCAATACTGGTTGAATTGAAGTAAGTC
>NW_012153346.1:19101-19838 GCF_000956105.1 Propithecus coquereli | reverse complement strand
TGAAAGAGTATAATAAGAACAGAATTGTCGTGGGAATGCCATACACATTCCCGCTTTCAGAACTGTGGTAAGGGTACCAAAGTGTCAAATTTGCATGGGGAGCTCCCCGCAACATGCCTTGTTCTCCCTCCCTCCTTTTCCTCATCAATAGGGGAGGGTTTCCTGGGCACTAGGATAATGATGCAAAGAGGAAAAACAAAGTGGGGGAAGTAAAAGCTGCCTCCAGTCTTTGGGAAAGTAGAAGATACTCCCTGAGAAGGTTCAAAATTATCCAAGCGGTAAATGAAAGAAGAAAGGTGCACTGGACTTGGGCTCCTTAATTATGGTTTGCAAGGATTACTGCTAATGATGGTTTGTGGCTGGTGTCCCTCACCTGTTGCTAAGCCTATTTCCTGAGAAATTTGTTTCAGGTTCTGCATTTTAGGGGGCTATAAAAGAAAGGAACAAAATCACCTTTTCAATTGTTAAAAAGTTGTAGTCACTAGGAGGAGAAAACAAATAAACAAACAAAATCCCTTCTCCTAAATTGTGAGGCTCAGGATGACAGCAGAGGGCGCCAGATGGCAGTGCTGAGGAATGCTGGGAAATGGAAGGAAGTGTGGGTCACTTGGGTTCCACAGAGAATAGAGAGGGCGGAATTTCGTAAAACCTCTGGGAAAACTCAGTGCCCGTAACATTTCTATTTGTTTCCAAGGCTGGCGTGGCCTAAGGAAAGAAGCATAATTTTTTTTTTTTTT
>NW_012153346.1:8733-9811 GCF_000956105.1 Propithecus coquereli | reverse complement strand
CTTTACTTATTTTAATAAAATCAGTGAAAAAAAACCCTCCAAATTTATTTTTTTCATTCATTGTTCCCAAAACAACATTTGTGAAAGATTATAAAAAGCTTTGAAGTTACATTTTAAAAAATTGAGGGAAGATATTTAAGGTGATTTCTTTTTATTCCTCATGAGAAAATTTTAAAGCCTCATTTTTGAGAATATAGTTGAAGATAGCTTTGACCTCTATTTTATTTTTCCTGGAAGAACTCAAGAGAGATAGCTCATTATATATTATAATTTTTAGCATTTCCCTAAGTGTGCCTGAAATTCTATGCAATTTATTAAGTAATCTGTGTGAGTTAACAGGTGGATCAAATAATGAAAGAGTATAATAAGAACAGAATTGTCGTGGGAATGCCATACACATTCCCGCTTTCAGAACTGTGGTAAGGGTACCAAAGTGTCAAATTTGCACGGGGAGCTCCCCGCAACATGCCTTGTTTTCCCTCCCTCCTTTTCCTCATCAATAGGGGAGGGTTTCTTGGGCACTAGGATAATGATGCAAAGAGGAAAAACAAAGTGGGGGAAGTAAAAGCTGCCTCCAGTCTTTGGGAAAGTAGAAGATATTCCCTGAGAAGTTTCAAAATTACCCAAGTGGTAAATGAAAGAAGAAAGGTGCACTGGACTTGGGCTCCTTAATTATGGTTTGCAAGGATAACTGCTAATGACGGTTTGTGGCTGGTGTCCCTCACCTGTTGCTAAGCCTATTTCCTAAGAAATTTGTTTCAGGTTCTGCATTTTAGGGGGCTATAAAAGAAAGGAAGAAAATCACCTTTTCAATTGTTAAAAAGTTGTAGTCACTAGGAGGAGAAAACAAATAAACAAAATCCCTTCTCCTAAATTGTGAGGCTCAGGATGACAGCAGGGGGCGCCAGATGGCAGTGCTGAGGAATGCTGGGAAATGGAAGGGAGTGTGGGTCACTTGGGTTCCATAGAGAATAGAGAGGGCGGAATTTTGTAAAACCTCAGGGAAAACTCAGTGCCCGTAACATTTCTATTTGTTTCTAAGGCTGGCGTGGCCTAAGGAAAGAAGCAAAATTTTTTT
>NW_012153346.1:0-1463 GCF_000956105.1 Propithecus coquereli | reverse complement strand
TTTTTAAAACTGAGGGTGAAAAGTTTATTAATGACTACTTAAAAAACTATTAACACAATCTAATTTCACAGCATTGGAATCTCAGAGTTAAAAGTCCTTAAAGGGCAGCTAATCTACGCCCACATTCCAATTATGAAAAGAAATTGAATTTTCTGGCTATTTTTTAAGGTATTTTTTCCTTGAAGGGAGAATTATTTTATTATTTACAGAGCATTTAGAACTTTGGAAGTTACCTAATTTATCTTAAGTTTGCATTAATCATGTCAGAGCTTGTAGTTAATGTTCACAGGATTGAGTCAACAGCCAAAGCATTAATGCCCACTTGAGGTCATAAAACTTGTATTACAAAAGGCTTTAAATAATACGTATACTGTATAGTTTTTTCAAGGGTTGTTTTAATTCCAGAGGACAGTCATAACAGAGATGATTATCAATTCAAGGTGACACTGGTATCTTCTTCTTACTAAACTCACCAGTTTAAAAGTATTCAGTATAGCTAGTCACTGAATCCATGCCAGGGAGGAAATAATTGATTTAACTGATCTAAAAGTGTGTTTGAGCTGTTTTTTAGCTCTATCAACACACATGAAAGCAAGATTCTAAAAGTGCCATCAGATCCATAATGTTTATATAGCAAAGCAAACAACCTTTGTTATTCCAATTAATGCATCTGTTCATGAAGTCTGATCCAAAATGTTCTATTTTTTTCTCAGCTACACTGAAAATTATAATGTTGACTCATATTGAAGCACTTTAGAAATGTACTCAGCCACAAAATGAAAGTGGATCATGTTAAGTATAATATTTGTTACTAGGGTACCTGCTAAAAATAACATCTCAAAGTTATATATTAATATATTTCCTTTAAAGGGTTTTAAGCATTGTCACATATATGGTATCTTCTTATCTCTCTAAAGGGGATTGAGCCAGGTAATATTATTCTCTCAACCTACAAACCAATGATAATAAATGTCAGCGGGTAAAATATGTATAGGGAAAATAATGTGGCAAGATCAATTTGTTGAGATACCTTGGACTGTGGCCTACAATACTTTACAGTAATTCCCCTTTTTCCTTTGATAATTTCATTATAAAATGGGGCGTGGGATTTAGGAGTTGAATGTCCTAACAACTGAAAAGCACTTTAAATATAATCTCATTTCAACACCATTAGTTTTACCAATGAGAAGTAAAATGATCTGTTTAAGGACACACTGTAAGTGGCTAAGCTGAGACATGAACTCGGGATTTTTGATTATAAATACTGTGTTTTCTCTGCTACCTCTTATGATCGTGAATAATAATTGAGCTAAATCCAACAAGATTTGGGATATTCAACAGGTAAAATGATCTAATGTTTCCACAAATAAATAACATTTTTAAAAAGGAGGGGGAGAAGAAACAACTATAGATTAAAAGAGACATATCAATAAAATGCTAAATGTGACTTTTAAAAATCTTGA
>NW_012153345.1:889-1278 GCF_000956105.1 Propithecus coquereli | reverse complement strand
CATACTTTATTCAGATTTCCTCAGTTTTTACCTAATGTCTTTTTTTTCTGTTCCAGGATCCCATCTAGGATACCATATTACATTTAGTTGTCGTGTCTCCTTAGGCTCCTTTTGGCTGTTACAGATTCTTAGACTTTCTGTGTTTTTGATGACCTTAACAGTTTTGAGTAATACTGGTTAGGTATTTTGTAGAACATCCTTGAATTGGGATTTGTCTGATGTTTTTCTTGTGGTTAGACTTGTGTTACGGGGTTTTGGGAGGAAGACCACATAGGTCAAATACATCATATCAACCGTCAACATGCTTATCACTGTTGATGTTAACCTTGATCACCTGGCCGAGTTAGTGTTTTTCAGGTTTCTCCCTTGTAAAACTACTCTTTTCCCCT
>NW_012153345.1:414-839 GCF_000956105.1 Propithecus coquereli | reverse complement strand
ATGTTATATAGAGCTATGTTTATTCATATAGTAAATTTTAGATTTTTGTTCTTGCATTATATTCATAAAACAAGTGACATTACAATTCCTTAGTAACTTTTATAACTCAGGACCAGAAAACTTATATTGATCAAAGCTTGAAATCAGAGTTAAGCAGTCATACTTGAACAAAGGATAGGTTTCTTGGGTATTTCCTCTGCAATTTATCTAGAGCTATGTTTATTCATATAGTAAATTTTAGATTTTTGTTCTTGCATTATATTAATAAAACAAGTGACATTACAATTCCTTAGTAACTTTTATAACTCAAGACCAGAAAACTTATATTGATCAAAGCTTGAAATCAGAGTTAAGCAGTCATACTTGAACAAAGAATAGGTTTCTTGGGTATTTCCTCTGCAATTTATCTCTTGCTGTGCTCATTA
>NW_012153345.1:0-364 GCF_000956105.1 Propithecus coquereli | reverse complement strand
CGTCAACATGCTTATCACTGTTGATGTTAACCTTGATCACCTGGCCGAGTTAGTGTTTTTCAGGTTTCTCCCTTGTAAAACTACTCTTTTCCCCTGTTTCTATAATGTCCTCTGGAAGAAAGTCACCGTGTAGCCCACATTTAAGGAGTATGGAGTTATGCACCACCTCACTGAAGGTGGGGTATTTACATAAATTATTTGGAATTCTGCACAGGAGATTTGTCCACTCTCTCCCATTTACCTATTTAACACATTGACTGCCACACTAGGAAAAAAAGTTTTTTTCCCTGGAGCCACAGTGTTTTATTATGAAAATAGAATAAAAACTTTGAAAACAAAATGATACTTTCTAATTTAATGAAAA
>NW_012153344.1:14651-15004 GCF_000956105.1 Propithecus coquereli | reverse complement strand
GCTTCTTATCGTTTCTTTTCTTTTCTTTTTTTCTTTTTTTTCTGTAGTGGTAAAATTGTTATACCCTATTGAGATTTTACAGAAAAATATAGGTAGCTAAGTTTCCTTGGATAATGTAGGTATATACCTACCTGGAAAGAGAGGAATGCATCTTCCAGCTATGTGTTTACGGAAAGCAGTAATAATTATTAAAATCTAATTAATTTAACAGGCTTAGCAAAAAAAAAAAACCTGACAAAAACATTCATCTACCTATAACTTGAAAAGGTTTTCAAAGTTAAAATTATCTAAATTTTTTCTGAAACATATTCCTCCAACCAAGGCACTCTGAGAATAAACTTATACAATCAGCT
>NW_012153344.1:945-1681 GCF_000956105.1 Propithecus coquereli | reverse complement strand
TACATATATATGTATATATTTGTGGACTTTTAAGAACTGTTTCTAACATTTATATGGAAAAATAAAGGGCCAAGAGTAACCAAGACATTCCTGAAAGAAAAAAAACAGATGGATAAGCTATAGTAAAACATCATGTTGTACACCTCGAATATATACACTTTTTATGTTTTATTTTTTTGTTATTTTTTAGCATCAGTTTGGTGAAAAAAATACACATTTTTTTATTTGCCAGTTATGCCTCAATAAAACCAGAAAAAATTTATTTATTTATTTTTATGGTCTGCACCCGGATCTACTAGAAAAAAATTTAAATAAATAATGAAAAATAACAATGGGACATTGGTTCAAAAATAATTTGGGTGACCAGTGGAACAAATGTAAGAGTCCTTGAACAAATCCACACATCTATGGAAATTTAACTTATGGTAATATCAGGGCAAGGATGGACTTTTTCAATAAGTGGTGCTAGGACAATTGGTTATTCATGTGGGAAAAAAATTAAAGTAAGACCCCCTACCTTATTCACTATATACAAAAATCAATTACTAATGGCTTAAAGGTTTAAATGTGAAAAGTAAAACTAGAAAATAATTTGAAGAATATGGAGGAAAATATCTCTAAATTTGGGGATAAGGAAAAATTTGATATACAGAAAGTACAAATGTAAAGGAAAAAATTTAAAAATTGATTACAATAAGAGCGTGTGTGTTCATCAAGAGACACCATGAATAAAGTA
>NW_012153344.1:0-702 GCF_000956105.1 Propithecus coquereli | reverse complement strand
TTGACCATTCTAACTATTTTTAAGTTTACAGTTTGGTGGCATTAAATACATTCATGTGATTATGTAACCATGACTACCATCTATCTCCAGAGCTTTTTCATCTTCCCGAACAGAAACTTCACACCCATTAAACAATAACTCCTCGTTTTTCCCTGCTCCCACCCCCTGGCAACCACCATTCTACTTTTCTCAATGTTAAGGCCCCTTTTAATTAAAGTCTCCTTTAAGTCTCTCATCAGGTAAGTTTTAGTTGTTGTAGTTTTGTACAGAATGGGGAAGAGAAGAAATGAATATCTAACTATTGAAATGTAGACATGTAATCATCAGGTCAGACCCTGGCCAAAGTTGTTAAAATCTTGAGAGAAGAGCTTAATAATTATATGGTACATCAGTTCTGAAAATAGACTGGGAACTTTCCAAGGTCACGTCTCACTAAAGAGACATAATAACCAAATGCAATATATAAATCTTAACTGGACCCTATTGTGAAAAATCTAGCTGTAAAAACAGCAGGGGGGACAATTGAGGAAATCTGAATAGTAAATGATATTGGGGAATTATTTTTAAATTTTTCTGTAAGTATAATAGTATTGCAGTTATATAGGAGAATGTCCTTATTCTTGAGATACATGCCGAAGTATTTAGAAGGTGGCGTGATTTGAATCCACTTGGTGGGTATATGGGTGTTTTTAATACTATTAT
>NW_012153343.1:14604-14966 GCF_000956105.1 Propithecus coquereli | reverse complement strand
TTGGGATATGAATACCTTGAGTTGGTATGGTATGCTCATAGGACTTAATAATGTTTAATCTGTCTGATTAGTTCCAGTGTGTGCTCTCCAAGCTGGCTCTACCAGTCTATGCTCCTATCAGCAGCACATGAGGGTCTCTAGTGCTCTGCACGTCCTCCAACATTTGACACTACCTATCTCTCCAATGTTTTTCAGCCAATTAATATAAAATTATACCTCACTTTTATTTGTATAATCATAGCAATCGACTATGATTGTGAATATATATTCACGAGGATTTTTTTATTTTTAATTTTAAAACCACTCACTAAATTATCAACCTAGAAGAAAATGGAAATTTAATTACTTGTTAAAAAAAAGAA
>NW_012153343.1:3568-3974 GCF_000956105.1 Propithecus coquereli | reverse complement strand
GTGAGAAGAAACAAATTATCAATATCCCACACATAAGAGGGGATACCACTATAGACCTTGCAAAGAATAATACAGGAATACTACAAGCAACTCCATAATTTGAAAACTTAGATAAAATGGACCAATCCCCTATAAACACAAACCACCAAAACAGATTCTAGCAGAAAAAGACAACCTCAATAGATATATAACTTTTAAGAAAATTAAATCCATAATTACAAATCTCCCCCAAAAAATCCCCAGTTGCAGACTGGTTAACCAGAAAATTTTGCCAAATGTTTAAAGAATGAATTTCAATTCTGTAAAATATATCCCAGAAACTAGAAGAAAAGGAAACATTTTCCCACCAATTTATTTTCTGAAGCTCATATTATCCTGATACTAAAATCAAACGTGGCACAAAAAA
>NW_012153343.1:0-483 GCF_000956105.1 Propithecus coquereli | reverse complement strand
TGAGATAGAGTAGACAATGCAGAAATAGATCCAAACAAATAACTCAAATGATTCTTTTACAAAGGTACAAAATCAATTTAATCAAGGAGAGATAGCCTTTCAAATAATGCTGATCCCATGGAACATCCTTGAACAACAACAACAACAAAAATCTCTCACCTACCTCTCATACCTTATAAAGAATTTAACAAAAAGTGGATTGTGGACCTAAATACATAATACAAAACTATAAAACTTTTAGGAAAAACAGAAGAAGAAAACCTTTGGGATTGCAGGCTAGGCAAAGAGTTTTTAGACCTAACACCAAAAATATGATCCATACAAGAACAAAATTGGCTACCATCAAAATTTAAAACTTTTGCTTTGTGAATTCCCCAGTTTAAAGAATGAAAAGACAAATTTCAGAATTAATGGGATAAATATTTGCAAACAACATATCTGACAATGTGCTAGTATCTAGACAATATAAAGAACTCTCAAAAC
>NW_012153342.1:5835-6204 GCF_000956105.1 Propithecus coquereli | reverse complement strand
TCCACAGTGGTTGCACAAATTCACATTCCCACCAACAATGTTTGAGCGTTCCCCTTTCTCCACATCCTTGCCAGCATTTGTTATTGTCTGTCTTTCTGATAAAAGCCATTTTAACTGTGGTGAGATGATATCTCATTGTAGTTTTGATTTGCATTTCTATAATGACTAATGATGTTGACCATTTTTTCATATACCTATTGGCCATTTGTATGTCTTCTTTTGAGAAATGTTTTTTCAGACATTTTTCAATCAGATTATTTGATTTTTTTTCCTATCAAGTTGTTGGAGCTCCTTATATATTCTAGTTATTAATCCCTTGTCAGATAGGCAGTTTGAAAATATTTTCTTCCATTTTGTGGGTTGTCTCTT
>NW_012153342.1:3667-3960 GCF_000956105.1 Propithecus coquereli | reverse complement strand
CCATTGAGAATGATTTTCTATGGGTTTGTCATATATGGTCTTTATTGTGTTGATGTAAATGCTCTCTATACCTAATCTTTTGAGTGTTTTTATCATGAAAAGGTGTTGAATTTTGTCAAATGCCTTCTCTGCATCTATTGAGATGGTCATATGATTTTTAGCCTTCATTTTGTTGATGTGGTGTATCACATTTATTGATTAGCATATGTTGAACCATCCTTACATCTAAGGGATAAATCTCACTTGATTATGGTGAATGATTCATTTAATGTGTTCTTGAATTTAGTTTGCTA
>NW_012153342.1:0-604 GCF_000956105.1 Propithecus coquereli | reverse complement strand
CACACAATATAAAACATATAAAGTAGATCCACTCAAATCTAATGGTCTAATGAATGCTTAAATTAAAATGGCTATGATGGCAAAAGACATGGTTTTAGGGAAGGCAAAGACTTTGTCTCAGTTTTTTAAAACAAAACTTTTTACTAGATAAATATTGATCAAGAGAGAAGTTTTTGATGGATACAGTGAAATTTCTAGAAGTGAGGCTGAGCCCCTTTTATGCAGTATTTTTGACCAACAAGGGAACTTTTTAGAAACAGGAGCCTTGTTATGTGATCTGAAATATGAAGGGTCATCAGTGTAAAATACAAAATCAAAATTTCCATCATTCATAGAAATGACTTAGTACTAAGCAAAACATTCCATTTCATTAGCAGACTAGAGGGAAAAACAGTGATGTAATACCTACATACATGTAACCATGACTTGAATTTTTATTCTAGTTTCCTTTCAAGTCCCCTGTAAATTTACAAGCCCCCTGTAAATTTTCCTTTCAGAGTTCTCAGGTATAAAAAAATTAAAGAAAAAGGTTATAAACTCTGAGCACCCTAAATAAGTCATTTCTATGAGATAATGTGTTTAAGGGGCTTTGTATATTTAAAAG